>NC_142939.1:61832896-61840396 GCF_046866305.1 Octopus bimaculoides | reverse complement strand
CCGTCAGTAGAAAGGATTATTATACATGTTTCAGTTGTTTGACGGCGGTTATTTAAAATAGCAGCTAAATTTCCATCAAATTACAGTTTTACTTCTTAGAAAAAAAAAAAAAAAAGAGCACATTGAATAATGTAGTCCTAGATATACAAAAGTAACAAAATTCCATTTACGGCTGGAACTTCTTTACTCATAGGTTTTCTCAATTACAACTGGCTTGAGACTAAAGAACAACAACGGCGAATTATCCGAGTCTGGTTTCAGATGAATTGAAAGGTTTGTTTAAATGCTTTTAACATATAGTATATCACGAAAAAGAATTACCGATTACTAATCCTCTTTAATGTTTACACAGATTGAGTTTATCTTACTCTCTGTATTTTATATGATTTTATTTAGTAGATGCTGTTTCTATTATACAAATGGAAAATATTTTCGGAACGATCATTTCAGTTATTTGTTGCCAAGTAATTTAATAATTGTGTGACTTTTACAGGGAAATATCTTTCCCTTTCGTTCTAAGAGATTTGGCAGAAGCAAAGTCTTAAAGCATAATCTGTTTAATCTACTGAGAGCGTTTTATCAACTTTGTTTTACTTTTCATCTAAGTCCGAGACTAATTTTATTCCTATTTGCCAAATTCTACTTTGTCCCTAGAAATAGTGCTGTAATCTATAACATTACTTCACGCAAGCAGTTGCATGCTATTTCTTCTCGTTTTTTTAGTTTATGTTGTTTATACTTAACTTAAAAAAACTAAGACATAAATCAATCGAAGAAAGCCTACTCTATTTACTTAACGTTCAGTAAAGAATTCGGTTAATTCTTATTGTTCCTGTCAGTAAAATATAAAACATATCAAACAGCTATATTCGTCATAAAATGAACGGTTGTATTTTTAAGATGATAAACAGATTTCACAACCTTCAATTTCAAATACAAGGCTCATTACTAATGGTTGTAACGACTAGTTTGATCTTACAAACTTCAAAGCTGAAAGTTATACAGTTAAAAACGTTGCGTCAATAAAGAATTTAACACTTGCATCTTAAGAAATAGACTAAATGTTTACATTGGTATGTATCCCAACAGCATTTTTCACATAATTTATTCATTATTATTCTTAAATTGATAACTTTCAGAATGTACAATCACCGACGTTCTAGAACACTTTATACAAAGCTACTCCAAAATGTTTCACTTAGAGTTTTGTACTGGATTCGGGAATCCGGAGATGGGTAAAGTTTGCCTGTTTTAGTCTTTATATTTCTCTTTAATATTTTCACAATTGAAGGATAATGAAATTCTATTAAAAAAAAAAAAAGCAAATACTATTTGACAGACTAACGACTCTGTCAAAATTCCAAGCGAACCCTTCTTTAACGAGTAAACAAATGTTAAAAAAGCGGTTCAGCCGCAACCATTCCTCGTTTTTCACCTCCATATACATTATGAAAATTTTCTTTCTTTTCTGCAGCCTTAACATATGATTTTAGGGATCTTTATTAAGTATAATATACATAGGGCCTCATCATGCGAATTTATCCCTGCTTAACACCAAACCCTGAGAAATAAAAACCAAATCGTTGCCTACAAAACTTATTTAAAGATTTACGTTGTGGTTCCCCACCTACGACATTATAATTTATATGCTTTATATAAAAAAAAAATTATCTGAAAACACACACACACATACAAACACACACACACACACGCACACACGTGTATGTATATATGTATGTATGTATGTATGTATGTATGTATGTATCTATCTATCTATCTATCTATCTATCTATCTATCAGATTGTCTGTGTATCTACCTGTCTTCTGTTTGTCCATCTGTATGTTTGTCTGACCATCTGTCTGTCTATTCCTAAGTCAGTCTGTCTATTCCTAAGTCAGTCTGTCTATTCCTAAGTCAGTCTGTCTATTCCTAAGTCTGTCTGTCTATTCCTAAGTCTGTCTGTCTATTCCTAAGTCAGTCTGTCTATTCCTAAGTCTGTCTGTCTATTCCTAAGTCTGTCTGTCTGACTGTATGTCTATCTACACGTCAGTCAGTCCGTCTGTCTGCCTATTCAATCTTTCCTGTTTCAAACATGTAACTATTATCTTTTATGACATAAAACTCTTTTACCCTCTTATATCTTTCAGCCACTGGATTGCGACCATACTGGAGCACCACTTTAAATTGTTTAACCGATTAAATCAGTCCTGTAAATCTGTTACTCATTTTGTCTGTCTCTATTCCTGAACCGCTAGGTTACGGAGGCACAAAACAAACCAACACAGGTTATTTGTCAAGAGATGAGAGAAACACACACACACACACACGCACACGCATACGCACACGCTCACACACACACACGCGCACACACACACACACACACAGCTGTACAGTGGCTTTCTGTAGTTTCCGATTAACAAATCCACTAACAAGGCACTGGTCGGCCTGGGGCTATAATAAAAGACATTTGCATAAGATGACGCGCAAAGAGAATGAACCCAAAACCGTGTGACTGCGAAGTGAAGTTCTTAACTGCAGAGCTATGCCTGCATCACATACACACACACACACACGCACACACACACACACACAAACACGCGCACACACTCACCCACTCTCACTTACACACTCACTTTTTTGTTGATAGGGGAAAAAATTATAAAAGCGTGCAGACAATTACATCCTGGTTTGGGTTTGAGAAAGTATTACATGCTCGATTTATTATTGTCGATCTTCTTAAGGCATTGACATGGCGTGTAATTGGTACATCGTAGATTGTCTGTCATTGCTGAAACGCTTGACGTCTTTACTGCGTACAAGAAATTATTTGTTTCCTACTCACCAATGCACCGCGAGAAATAATTATCTTTACTATCTTAGTAGTATTTAAACTGATGGATAGAACATTTGACATTTGTTGCGTCTTTTCTATGAAACGATAAGGCCTTTGCTGTTATATTCGTATTTTTCTATCTACGGCATTTATACTGACGTATCGAGACGACACTTAGCGATCGATATTTGACAAATCCCGTAAGTTGTATCCGTGTCTGCTATCAAAACATTTAAAGAGGTTTATGCTTCATTGGAAAGCAATGATGCATATCTGTTTAGGAATTATTTCGGTAAATGTGAAGAGAAGATGAAGCTGAAGTTAGTAAAGATTTTTAAATGAGCAGTAATGCCTTCAATGTCTTCAATATAAGTGAAGGTATAGCTGTGTGTTTCAGAAGTTCGTTTCGCAACGACGAGGTTTCGATTTCAATCTCATTGTGCAGTACACTGGATAAATGTAATGGTAGTAGTAGTAGTATGGGTGCGTGCTCTATAACAGCGCGTTGCTGCATCCACCGTTTGTTGGTGATTCTCTACAATTCCTGGCGGATGACATCTTTGCGCTACTCAGGCGACAACCATTCAACCCATGGGTCAGTTTAGGTAGTCACTGCTGGTGAGGCTATTACGAAGTTGGAATGCAAATCCTACCTCAACATCTTTTAGTCGCCTTTTACGATACAATGAAACGTTGGGTCTATTCTTTTGACATGCCGGTCCTTACACAATACTTAGAGCAACGTGAAATGAAGTGTTATGCTCAAGAACGTAACACACAGTCCGTCCGGGAATCGAACCTACGTTCTGGCAAACATGAGTGCAACACCCTGACCACTAGTCCACACGCATTCAACTAAGTGGCATCTACCATAATTTCGGGATCGACAAAATCTTGTGAATGAAATTTAGTAGGCAAAAATCCTCTAGAAGGATCATGCCTCTCAAGGGCAGTAATATACAGAGCCATCCTTACACCATCCGCTGCCATTACAAGACACTATACGGGTATGGCAGCTAATGACTTCAAGGGAAAATACTCACAACATATGCACTTGTTCAGATGCAGGAATAGAGAGAACTCTACTTCCCTATCTCGTTTTCTCTGGAGACTCCGTGATCTCCGAGATGAAATGCCCAGCATCAAGTAAACTATTGTCGACAGAGCGCCACCATATTACCCCGGTGCCTCTGTGAAAAACTGCATATCCTCTAACAACCCGCAGTATCCAACAACAAGAAATACGATTTATCTTATTACTGTCAGCAGAAATATGCTCTTCTGACAAATTTCAAGCCTCTGACCGTCGACAACACGGATATACCAGCCTAGTACCAGCTGGTATATCCCCTCCATCAACGCGACCGATTTCCTGTCCATCACGCGGTCAGTTTCCTGTTCACCATGCGGTATTTTCCAAGTTACTGTTGTCGCTGATATACCAACATCAAATCACGACACTGCGTGACCTTCCTTGACCAATTGCAGCCTACCTTACAATAACAACAATCACTTCCCATTCAAATTCAAAATGGCTGATGATTAGCATCACGCTTGAAACTCGGAGTAACAACGAATTTGAGTCAAAATGATTTAATCCATACACACATAATACATACATACATACATGCATACATACATACATACATACATACATACATACATACATACATGCATAAATGCATATATATATATATATATATATATATATATATATATATATATATATATATACATGTAGGAATGTTCTGAAGAGAAAAAGAGATCCACTTTTGGTTCCTAACTTCGAAATTGCAATAGAGGACTAACTTTAAAATTTTGAATATATATATATATATATATATATATATATATATATACATACATATATATATATATTTTTTTTCTTTTTTTCTGGAAAACATTTTTCTTTGTGGTTGGGTCGTTGATGACTTCTTTCTAGCATATTGGATGTCCACCTAGTGGTCATCCCTTATACACGTGTAATATAAATAAATGTATATATATATATATATATATATATATATATATATATATATATATATATATATATATATATTATAGCAAACGTGGAATGCTGTCAGTATAGCAGAAGGCAACAAACAAATGTGTTAAAGGTGTCTACATGTTACTGTTACCATCCATAACCAATGCACTGAATGACCTCAATCTACCCTGACGTATCAAGGTACCACACACTGGTATCTTGTTCCGCCTAGAAAAGCATCAACAAATTATAATCGATTTGTCTTTAGTTGGATTGCATTCTCAGATTTATGTGATTTCTTAGCAATAATCAACAAAGTAAGATTCGACCCTAATGGCTTCTTTAATATGCTGATCAATCTGTTGGTTAAGATATTAGAATTCTGATGAGAGTTAATTAGCTTGTTAGATAATTCAATTCTGGTTCACGTCACCTCACCAATCATCCAGTTCCCGTCTCCATTAATATGATAAATCTTATTAATCTGATTTATATGTTGCAGAGTAAATAATTCTCATAAATAGATAAAAGATCGTCTTTCAGAATATATAAAATACTATTGTAACTTCATTGTCGCTGTTAGTGTGAAGTTCTTAGCCAGGCCTACAAGATTAGGCAAGACCCATGCTTGAAGGCATTCCAACCATGGACGTCCCAACTATTATTTTAGAAATTATGAACTCAGGACTAAATTATGTAACGTTTCCTTCATTCAAGACGAACTTAAAGGATATACATACATAAATACATACACACACGCATACATATACACATACACGCATGTGTATGTGTGTGTGTGTGTGTTGTTGTTGTTGGCACTCCGTCGCTTACGACGTCGAGGGTTCCAGTTGATCCGATCAACGGAACAGCCTGCTCGTGAAATTAACGTGCAAGTGGCTAAGCACTCCGCAGACACGTGTACCCTTAACGTAGTTCTCAGGGATATTCAGCGTGACACAGTGTGACAAGGCTGACCCTTTGGATTACAGGCACAATAGAAACAAGAAGTAAGAGTGAGAGAAAGTTGTGGTGAAAGAGTACAGCAGGGTTCGCCACCATCCCCTGCCGGAGCCTCGTGGAGCTTTAGGAGTTTTCGCTCAATAAACATTCACAATGTCCGGTCTGGTAATCGAAACCGCGATCCTATAACCGCGAGTCCGCTGCCCTAACCACTGGGCCTTTGCGCCTCCACATGTGTGTGTATGCTATGTACATATATACGCATATTCATACACACACATACATATAAACTGAAAGAAGCTATTTTCTAATAATGTCAATTTAAATTTAATGGTTAGTTTATAGATTTGATTGTTTAGGCAGCTATTTGTTTCTACAACGCATGGAATTCCCTGAGCCCATCCCTCGCTTGTTTATTAATGATCCTCCAACTTAAATTTCACTGAGAAATAGTGTGAATTTATTGTTTTGGCATGGATGAAGATGAGATTTGAAATATATTTCAAGATTTTATAAAATCAATTTTTAAGAGTTTGTTGTATATTCTTTCTTCCACCGAACGTGTCAGAGTTTGGAGAAGAGCAGATATGCAGTGGCTGTTTTGTTATTTATGCATATCATGGTGACGAAGTAATTTCAGGTGCTATGATGCCAGCTCGGTGCTGTAAGTAGTGGTAACACTGTAAAATAATGAGTGCTGTATTGCCTTGTAAGACTGTCTTCAGATTTTCTTATGGATATGTAGTTTGGAGAAAATAGGTCATCCGGGGTCTGGTTTGTCAACGGTGCACATCATGGTGACGAAGTAATTTGAGGTAAGATATCCACTGATATCCACGAGTTATTAGACTTAATAAAAATAAGATAAAATGGATTAACTATACTAGAAAGTACAATTATTTCTCAATTGAGTTCCGCTTAACAATTATGGCTTTTCATTTTTCAGTTTCAAGATTCCCAATTAAAATAATTAGCAGCGATGATATTTATATTCGTACAAATTTTATATATTTTGTCATATGAAACTGAATTGTATAAAAAGCTAGATTTTTCTTTTTATTTTGTAAAAAACGTTTATAAAAATGTCATGTTTATGTCCCCTGCGGACATAATCATGATATATTAAAGGTTACTTAAGATGAATTACATTCTTCAATAATTTCTAGTTAAGTTTCTGCCTCGATTATCTCGACATGAGATTCGCCCACATATCTGTTCTTACTGTAAATCAGATAGAAACTGCTAACGAGGTCTTTCAGTTAAGCATCGGATTTAATAGGTAATATCACATTCTAATTAGAATGGATTTAAGGATGCAAGGGCCAATTAAAAAATAGTGAGATGGAGGAAAGTGAAAGGGATAAAACAAACAATGAGTTATAATATTGAGAAAATGTCACAGAAAAAATGTTCATTGAATAAATTTGTACATAAATGGTACATAATTTACTGACACTGGGAGGCTATAAAAAAAGAAAAGAAAAAACGATCTCTATTGGATATGAAATAAGAATATAAATGATGAAGCTTTCCGTCTACCTACAACATTCGGAAGAATGAGTGGATGATGCTTCTAGTATACGTACAAAGCTATAAATTTTGAGGGAGGAGAACTATCGATGTTTTTGTCGATGTAAGACCTTGAATGATACTTAATTTTATCGACCCTTGAATGATGAAAGGCAATGTTGACTTCGGTTAGATTTTATCCCAGAAGTT
>NC_142939.1:61825396-61830396 GCF_046866305.1 Octopus bimaculoides | reverse complement strand
TTGTTTTCTTAATGAATACTCTATAATGTCTTAACCTGACCTAATTCCTTGTTTCCTTCCTTTCTTTTCTCTTTTTTACAATCGTTTTTCATTTTGATTGCTTTTCCTTTTCCGTTTCCTTTTCTTTCTTTCTTGGTTCTCTTTCTACTTCTGCCTTTCTCTTTCTCATCGCCTACCTTATCAAAAAAAAAAAGAAAAAAAAAAGAAAAAAAAGAAAAATCAAACAAACAAAAAACTCCAAAATTATTTTTGCTTCTCCTTCAAGTTTGATTAACTCCCTGGTAATAATACTCATCATTTAGTGTTTAAGAGAAGAGAAAATTTCTAGTCACGTTTTACTCGCATCACCACACAAATATAAATACACATACAAATATACATAATACATAACATACATATATTTATACATATATGTATGTATGCATGTATGTGTGTATATGTATGTGTATGTGCATATGGGTATATATGTACATACATATATATGTATATAAATGTATATGTGTGGGTGTATGATTATATATGTCTGTATATGTGTATCAATATGTATATATATACATATATGTATGTAAATTGATATATATATATATATATATATATGTATACACACACACACGCACATATATATATATATATATATATACATATATATAATTCATATATATATATATATATATATATATATATATATATATATATATATATATATATATATATATATTGTATGTATTTACATATATTTCTGTATATACGTTTATACATATATGTATATATGTCTGCATTTATATTACGTTTACACACACACACACACACACACACACACACACACACACTCATATGTGTGTGTGTGTGTATGTCGGTATACGTACAAATGAGAACCTATATAAACAACTCGTATGCGGACATATACACGAGCACATATGAACACGCAAATGCAAAGGCACACACATGAACATACTCATCAAAACCTCACCGCATGCACATGCGCATATGAATATGCGTCATAAAACACGCATAATTGAAAAAAAAAAGAAGCAAACCGTACAAAAGGTATGTTCAAATAGAAAATCATAAACTGCCGCAAACCAATTTAATTTTTCAAATAACATTAGCAGAAAAAGAAAGAAGAGTTACAGAAAAAATAGAATCAAATATGATCACCACCACCACCACCAGCACCACCACCACCCCCACCACCCACCACCGCCGCCACCACCACCAACAGCAACACCACTAGCACCACCAGCATCCACCACTAGCACCACAGGCACCACCACGGCTACAACCACCTTCACAACTTACACATCACCAGCTCCAGCACCAATACTACCGGTACAAGCACCAGCACCAGCACCAGCATCAGCACCACCACCACCACCACCACCACCACCACCACCACTATCACTAGAACCACAAATAAACAACAACATTACTAAGCAAATGGAAGTTAGTTTCCAAAATTAAGTAGTTGAAGTAAACAACGAAAAACAAGAGAGTTTTGTTATTTTTGTCACATTCATTTTAATTAATATTTAGTTGATATTCTAAAATCGATCAATAGGCGTCACTTGAAGTACTTTATGCAGCTTTTATATATTTTGTTAATTAATTATAAACGATAACCTCTTCCAGCTCATTCTAATAAAAATTAAGAATAAATATGTAATGATAATAAACAAAAATGTTGATCCATTTCTATTCAAACGGAAATCCTGAAAATAACAACAAAAATATACCCAACAAAAAATCCCCCAAATAAAACGAAACGAAAATTCAGTTTGATATTTTATGATGTTTTGGTCTTCCATATGTAATTTATAAGAAGGATTAGAAGGATATAAAGATTTAAACAATAAATATGAGTTTATACACACCAATAGGATTCAAATATTACAGAGATAAGTACTGTCTGCGTTTTATAGTTATGATACAGATATTACAGCTTATAAACGTTTAGTATAATATAATACTAATATAATATAAAAAAATATAATATAGTTTCAAATTTTGGCACAAGGCCAGCAATTTCGATGGAGGAGCAAGTAGATTACATCGCCCCTCCACCATTGCTCAAATGGAACTCATCTTATCGACCGTGAAAGGATGAAAGGAAAAGTTGACTAACATCGGAGACATTTGAACTCAGAAAATAAAGACGGGCGTAAACAAACCAGCACGGTTGTCTAGAGTAGGGAGAACAAATACAAACACAGTGCATACACATTTCCTTCTCTTCTTCCCTTTCATCTTTTTTTCTTTTCTTCCAGTTTTTTTCCTGTTTTTCTTTCTACCACTCTACGACAGGAACTCTCACTCTCTCTCTCTCTCTCTCTCTCTCTCCCCCCTCCCCCTCTCTCTATATATGTATGTATGTATGTATAACCTCCATTAGCAATCTCAATCTCCAAAAATAACTTGCTTGGTGAGCCTGTGAACACAGGCGAAACTTTACAGTAGCACAAGACTGACTCACTCAATACATACATACATACATACGTGTGTGTGTGTGTGTGTGTGTGCGTGTGTGTGTGTGCATGCGCGCGCGCATATGTATATATAAGACCGGCCTCCACACAATTTCTGTCTAACATATTCATTCGTAGAAGACACTTACTCAAGGCTCCGCGCAGTGCGGCTGAACCCGAAATCACATGGTTACAAAGAGAACTTCTTAACCACACAGCCATACCTGCATCTATTTTTTATTTGTTTGTTTTACCTTCGTTGAATTTAGTTCAATCGAATAATACTTCGTTCATATTTAATACTCAATCCTTGATACACGTATAGAGTTTATCTTTTTTATTCAACACACATAAGCACAGGCGTGTCTGTGTGGTAAGAAATTTGCTTCCCAACCACATGGTTCCGGGTTCAGTCCCACTGTGTGGCACTTTGGATAAGTGTCTTCTGCTATAGTCTCGACCGACCAAAGCCTTGTGAGTGGATTTGATAGACAGAAACTGAAAGAAGCCCGTCGTATATATGTATATGTATTTGTGTACGTGTGTGTGTGCGAGTATGTGCCTGTGTTTGTTCCCCCACCATCGCTTGACAACCGATGCTTGAGTGTTTATGTCCCCATACCTTAGCGGTTCGGTAGAAGAAACCGATACAATAAGTATTAAGCTTACAAAGAATAAGTACTGGGGTCGATTCCTTCGACTAAATCCCTTTCAAGGTAGTGCTCCATCATGGCCGAAGTCAAATGACTGGAACGTGTAAAAGAATAAAAGAATGAAACAATACATTTTATTTATTCTGATGCTTACGATCGTTTCAATCTACAAACCATTATAATGTAAAAAGAAGGAAGAAAAAATATTGTGCATTTGTATAATGCATTAGAACTTGATCTGGGCTGTTGCGCTCTCTCATTGAACTGAATTCACAAAGGGCGGTAAGTCTCAATGGGGAACAAAGGAAGTTGCTGTATTTAGAATCGCGGTGGTTAATTTTCTTAGAAATGCAATTTATTTAGTTTGCAAATGCCCTTTATCAATATAGCTTTGCTAGGATTTGAATACAAAGTGGATATGATGTTGTCGGCGAGCAGAAAAACAGATGATTATGCGCTCAGGTAGAAACAATTATATTATAAATCTTCGCTTCTTTAGCAATCTATTCTCTTTTATCTTTTACTTGTTTCATTCAATAAGACTGCGGCCATGCTGGGGCACTGATTTGAGGATTTTTAGTCGAACGAATCGACACCAGTGCTAATTTTCTTCTTAAGCCTGGTATTTATTTTGTCGGTTCCTTTTCCCGGGGGACGTAAACACACCAATACCAGTTGACAAGAAGTGGTGGGGACAAACAGATACACACACACACACACAAACACACACACACACACACACACACACACACACACACACACACACACACATACGACGGGCTTCTTTCAGTTTCCGTCTACTAAATCTGCTCACAAAGCTTTGGTCGGTTCGAGGCTATGATAGAGGACACTAGTTCAAGGTGCCACACATTGAGACTGAACTTGGAACCATGCGGTTGGGAAGCCAACTAACACAAGAAAACAGTTCCTGCACACATCTAAAAACTAGACACAAACAGTCGAAGATAACGTAAAAGAATATTGATTACAAACCATTTTAGAAAATTAGATTCTGCCTGATAAAATATACCTGTTGCTTATGATTCTTGCAAAATATGGGGAGCAGGGGAGGGTGTTATGCAAGACAGTGAAAGTGGGCGATCAAGTATAAAAGACTGAGAATAAACCATTATAATGTAAAAATTAGGATATAAATATTGGTTTCAGATTTTGGTACAAGGTCAGAAATTTCAACTGGTACTTATTTTATCGAACCCGGCAGCATTTGAACTCAGAACGTAAAGACGGACGAAATACCGCTAAGCATTCTTCCTGGAGTGCTAACGATTCTGTCAGCTCGCGAACTTAAAACTTCGGATGTAAATATTAGTAAAGTCAGAGGGTAAATGCAACCTATTTTGAATGAATCTAGATCCATAGGAAGAACTGAAACGTTCAGTACTCCATTTTAATGAAAAGTAGTTACCACATACAATAAACTATTTAGGCAACCGTAGACAAATTAACGAAGAGCGTGTAAATATGGTTTCCATGCTTATTCTACAATACGGGTGACAACCTGAGGTCTTGTATATAAGCTGTAGATATCATATGACAAAAAACAATACAGCACTACACCATCTCCAAACGTAGCCGGCACCCAACTATAGTCACTCTTATAGTTGCTCCTAGTTTTGGGCACCACTATCATCATGAATATCTTTCCGAGCAACGCAAAATGTGGTCTTTCTCTTCAAAGCCAGAAGATATTTTACCTTTCTACAGTTGTTGACACTCTATACATCTCAAGTGATCCTATTATATGTTTGATTCCAGTAATGTTTCTCATCGCTTTACTTGCCTGAAATAATTGTCAAACCCCTGTCAAATAATACTCACCATGATAAAGAAAAAGGAAGGGAATAACGAATAATGTAGCTGTAGA
>NC_142939.1:61812896-61822896 GCF_046866305.1 Octopus bimaculoides | reverse complement strand
AAAATCACACCTGTTTCTGGTTTTCGCCCACAATTGTTTTTTTTTCTTTCAATTTTATTCTTTTATATTTTAGAATTGTGCTTTGATGTTCTATCTTTTAACCTTTTCTTCTGTTTTAGTTTTCTTTAAACATTTTTCTCCGCTGCAATTAGTTTTTAGTTTGTATTTTATTGTTTCTTTACATACAGAGAAAAGTGTTCCATTTGTTTTCGTTATGTTTACTTATTACGCTAATGAGATTTCTATTACCGACTTCTTAGCATTTTCCATAGTCCCGTTGTCATTACCTTGCAGTAATCTGTATCAGACTCGGTACGTCTTGTATGCCGGCCATAAATAATCTACCTATACGAAATTTGGGGTGGTAACTTCAAAACGCTGTTTGCAGTTACCCGAATTTTCAATTCATTAATTTCCAATTATTATACTGCTATTTTGATTTATACATTGGTTACAGAATGAATTTATATTTATGATATCCTATTCTATCACTGAATCCGGTTTTTAATATAGGCTTCAAATTTTGGCGCAAGGCCAGAAATTTAGGGGGCGGGTAAGTCGATTACATCAACGTCAGTGCTCAATTAGTACTTGCTTTATCGACCCCGAAGGGATGAAAAGCAAAGACAACCTTGGTGATATTTGGACCCAGAGCGTACAGACAGACGAAATGCAGCTAAGCATTTTGCCCGGTAGCGAAACTTTTTCCCACGTGAGTTCCGGACCCCAGGAATGAACTCATTTGCATACAGCCAATCAGAGCTCACCTTGATCTTGTTGTCAAGTTAATCACACTCTGCCAAGTAAACTCAAGACGAAGAACGGTGTTGTAAGTCGACCGATCGCCAAGTTATGCCTGATTTTAGAAGGTGACAATTAGATAGATTTGCATCTAAACTATTATTGGATTTTGTTAGGGCCCTATATAGTAAAGATGTGAATGGGAAAAATGTGGGTAGAGGGTGATATGCTAGCAACCCTCTCCCCTTACTGTTTTACAAAGTAAACAACAACAGAAATAACTACGCAGAGGCAGCCATAGTTGAAACAAGAACAAGATCAAGAAGCATTATCAAAAGAGAAAAGAAGCATGGTCATTCCTTACCCAAGTGAACTTATCTTATCGCCTATCACTTGTTATGCGCTCATAAATTAGTTTGATAGTTGAGCTCTGATTGGCTGTATGCAAATGAGTTAATAACTGGGGTCCGGAACTCTCGTGGGAAAAAATAATCGCAACCGGCGTGCTAACGATTCTGCCAGCTCACCGCCTTCACTCGGTTTTAAATGCTAGTCCTACTCTCTTGGTGGCGATCTGGCAGAATCGTTAGCACGCCGGGCAAAATTCTTAGCAGCATTTCAGCCGTCTTCATGTTCTAAATTCAAGCGCCGCTGAGGTCGACTTTGCCGTTCATCCTTTCGGGGTCGATAAAGTAAATACCAGTTGAGTACTGAAGTCAATGTGATCGACTTCTTCTTTGCCCAGAGATTGCTGACCTTGTGCCAAAATTTGAAACTAGTTTTAGCCTCACTTTTCAGTAGTATTCGTTTCTAGTTTTCTTCTTCATTTTTGTGTGTTGTATTTTCTCATTTTCATCTCCTATGCATTTGTACGAATGTTTCTAGTCTGATTCTGTCATTTTAATTTCCATATATAATTTCAATTTCTCAGTTTTTCCATAATTTATCTATTTGACACATACACACGCGCTCACACACTTATACACACACACACACACACACACACACACACACACACACACACACACACACACACACACACACACACGCATATATATATATATATATATATATATAATATATATGTGTGTGTGTGTATGTGTGTATGTTTGTCCATCGCCACAGCTTGACAACTGATGTTGGTTTGTTTTCGCCTCCATAAATTATCGGTTCGATAGAAAAAGAACCAGACCTAAATAAAATAATTACTGGGTTCAATTTGTTTGACTAAACCCTTCAAGGCGATGTCCCAGCATGGCCGCAGTTCAACGACTGAAATAAGTAAAAAATAAAAAATAAAATTGCTAAACATAAAAATAAAATAAATAAATGCTAAAACAAATACAGGTTTTAGCATTATATGATAACATTGATTCTGTTTAAGAGATGTTCTTTGTTTAAACGAATGAAAGAAAATACGCAGCTACTGAAATATTTGTCAGTGAATATTCTGCCAAGTAGAATTTCGGTGACTTTTGCCGACCATTCAAGACTTAAGTCATCAAGACGAACATCAAACAAACAATGATTCTTCGTCTTACGTGATGCCATTTCAGTTATTCCAAATATACAAACATGGTACTTCTCTACAGCACGTTCACAGTTTGTTTCCATGGTGAACAAATTTCTCAAGATTGCGTGAATGAAAAATAATAAAAAAGAAAAAGAAAGTCCGAATCGGAAAGCAAAAAGAATGAAAATGAAAAATACAATAAAACAAACACTAGGTTTTTTTCTATTATTTCCTGTCGTAGAAATTATATTCCATATTTTTCATGAACTAAATGAAATATTTAGAAGCAAGTTGGCCGATTGGATGGAATATTTAAGCAAATATAAGTCATTGTCCACCACGTCGCCTTCGTCGTTGTTGTGACTGTTTTGTCTCAGGTCATCTGGTTCAAACTGACTTACCATCAAAGCCGTTCCAGACTTTGCTTCGAATAAATATTATCTTGTGCGTCCTTCAGTTGATCCAGAGACAAATACCCAGAAAGCAAAATCGTGAAGCAGTTTCGCTTCTCCCTGAAATCCTAATCAAATTACAAGACAGTTTTATCAATGTAATATAAATGGAATCACCATGAGACTCCCAGGCACAGCATAAAGTATTCTATCCCAAGTTTGGCATAAAATGAGCAATTAAGTAATTTGATTAGGATTTCAGGGAGAAGCGAAACTGCTTCACGATTTTGCTTTCTGGGTATTTGTCTCTGGATCAACTGAAGGACGCACAAGATAATATTTATTCGAAGCAAAGTCTGAAACGGTTTTGATGGTAAGTCAGTTTGAACCAGATGACCTGAGACAAAACAGTCACAACAACGACGAAGGCGACGTGGTGGACAATGACTTATATTTGCTTAAATATTCCATCCAATCGGATAACAGAAAGAAATTATTAATATATTTTGTATTAAAGGCACATTTACTTTGAAACAAATGTTTTACACAAACAGTTTTATTTTGAAATTAAACACAATACTTCAAGAAAGTATCAGGCTGGCTGCAAGATAAAAGTCTGCGGGCCGCATGCGCCCTGCAGGCTTCAGGCTGGCCAACTCTGGTCTAAACCATACAAAAACTAAAACTAATCCACCGTCGTTATTATAAACATTTATCATTCATTTATTTTTTCGATATATTTTCCTTCGTTTATATTACAATTTAATATATTAATGTAATGGTTTATTACTAACTCAGAACATAGCGATGGGTGAAATACGACTAAGCATTTCGTCCACCGTGCTAACGATTCTGCCAGCTCGGCGCCTCATTAGTAATAATAACATTTACTCACTTTATAACCGGATTAATATGTCCAGTCAAATGCAAGCTACGATAATGAATGACAAATGTTGTAAGGTTATGAAGGATCAGTAGGTTAATTAATACAAGCTATTTACTCTTGTTTCATTAAAATCCTTTGAATATAAAGTTTCATATTTGAGTTCCTGTGATTTTTACGTTTCGTCCAGCCGTGGTTGATAGCACAAGTACTGCGGGTTGAAACTAAATCAAGTATATTCCCAGCTTGCGAAAAAATATATATCCCAAATAAATCAATATACATTTCTGCATCAGCAATTAATAGTGAAGAACAGATAATATCATGACAGATATCAGGTGTGATTCATTCACACAATAACCAGAATGTATTGATTCTACTGACAGACTGAAAGTTCTACATACAGATACACATAGACATACATATATACAAGAATAAGTTTTCTTTCCACCAGACCACAAATGAAATGTCGAACTATCGAAAGGAAATTACTTTGACCAAGTGACCTATGTTTAATTTCCTCAACAATCATAGAAATTGTTACATGCCTTGGCACTTGAAGCCAAATATAGCATAAAATTGGTAGAAATAAGTTCACTGTAACGCAGACGTATCCTTATTTTGGTTAATTTCTTTATCTGTAAACCATTTCACATTTAAATCGCCAATTTATACGGATAAAATACACTATTAAATATGTAGATAAAAGTGGCTGTGAGTCTGGTCCTTAGCACAACAAATTATGGCTAAACTAAAAGCATTTTCTAATTTAACAAGCAAGGGAGATTATTTGGAATGCTTCGTTTTTATTCACTCGTCAGTGGACGCTTTTACCATGGATTATTTTTCCTGTAGTAACTTGCTCGCTATATAGAAATGTTTAAAAAAACAAAGAAAAAAAAAAACCAACCAAAGAAAAAAAAACAACCAAATAACAAAAACCTAGTAGGCACAGGCGTGAATGTGTGGTAAGAAGTTTGTTTCCCAACAACATGGTTTCGAGTTCAACTCCACTGTGTGACACCTTGAGCAAGTGTCTTTTACTATAATCTCAGGCCGAAAAAACATTGTGAATGCAAGCTGAAAGAATCCCGATATGTGTGTGTGTGTGTGTGTGTGTTTGCTCCCACCACGTTTGAGAACCGTTTGCAGCGTTTCGGCAAGAGGGTCCGTTAGAATAAGTAGCAGACTTAATTACTGGGATCGATTCACTCGACTAAAACCCTTCAAGTCGATGTGCAAACATGGCCGCAGTCCAATGATTGAAACAAATAAAAGTTAAACGATTTAATAGAAGGAAAAGGAAAAGAGATTCGTGTATGATTCAATTACGAAGTGGCATTAATCACATATTTAAGTAAAAAAAAAATCGTGTTTGTTTTGTGTTCGTAATCGTGGCCAAAACAAAGAGATATCGTTTTATTCGAATGATATTGGAAAACAAAATTACATTTGACAAAACTGAATTTTCGATTTGTTTGAAAGAAGTAAAAAAAGACTATCTTAAATTTGTTTTGAAATTTTATTTTTGGAAACGAGAATTCAATGGTATTTTGGAACATGTAACTCTAAAGATGTTTATCAGAAACGTAATGTCGTTTATTATCGGGTGGAGGTAGCGAGTTATATCAATGTCAGTACTCGTCTGATATGCATTTCATCGATCCAAGAAGGTAATTCGACCTCAGCAAGTTTTGAACTATGTGATACTGGATTCCGGATTCGAGATTCGAGCCAACTTCACAGCATCTTGAACAAGTGTATTTTAACAAAGCTCTAACTTGGCTTGCATTGTGAGCAGATGCTGGTAGGGCGGGGGGAGACTGAGCGAAAGCTCGACTCTCTTATCTTTCTCTTTCTCACTCATATACATATACCCATAGACACATTAACATGCACCGACACACGTTTTATGTATGTCTTACATATTTTCTTTTCCCGTTACAGAAAAAAAATAATAATCCTTTTTGAAAACATTTCTCCATGCAATCCTCTAGGAGTACTTTGGACGCTTTGCCCCCCCCCCCCCCCAGGACATTGTATAAGGATATTTTTTGACGTAATTTATATCATGTTGACATTCATACCGGTGTCCGCCTAAGACGGTGTCGTTCTTTTTTGCCTGCGTTTGGCCGGACCGGTCACGTCTGTCTGGGTTTCTCGCTCTGTCCCTTAGGACTCTTTTCATTTCTCCTTTGTGTTAACTCACTACGTTCATTTGATAGCCGAAAGGTCTTTTTCTGTTGTGCATGTATAATTATTCTTTTATATATCTAGTGGTCTTAGCGAAGGAGGCTTTCTAGTGGACCAGATTGAAAGAGCTGAAGAGAGACACCTTCCTCTTTGACTAAGCCCTCACCAACTTTTTTCAAGTTCAACTTGAAATGGAAAGAGAGGACGGGTGAGTGTGGCAAGGATAACACCTATCAATTGAGGGAGGAGGATGTGGAGAGGGTACTTGCTCTAGTGGCCAGGGTAACCGTGGTATTTTTGGGTATCCAAGAGCAGCCATTTGAGGACTCTTCACTTTTAGCGAATTTTCTTGTTTGAATTTATGTTTCTTTTCTTTTTTTTGTTATTTTTCTCTTCACACACCCTCATGTAACCCCACATCTTATTGCATCATATCATATTGTGTTGTAGTGTCCTACACCATCCTGCACCGTTCTGCACCGTCTTGCACCGTTCTCGATCTGCTTGTGAACCCTTAGTGGTTAATAAAGAAATCATCGCCATCATCATCATCATCATCGTCATCATCGTCGTCGGCGTTGGTGTTGCTTTTGTCATTGTTGTTATGTTTATTGTATCGACAGCTGGTGAGTAGAGGACGTTATATATCATTAAATCAATGCAAAACTCGCCTTCAATGAAATCGTGGTGAAAAAAACCCTAATAAAACATACAAAAGCTACAAAAAAAAAAAAAACTGGCTGTAAAAATAACAATTTCGACGAAGTTATTTCTATTTTTATTTTATCTTATTTCATTGCAAACTTCCAAGTTGTATTTCTACTTCTTTCGACAGGTTGTGCTTTATTTCATTTCGATTTGCGCATTCTTATTCTTCTTGTTTTCTTTGTTTCTTCATACAGCATTATTATTATTATTATTATTATTATTATTATTATTATTATTATTATTATTATTATTATTATTATTATCTTTCTCGTCAGCTTGACAACCAGCGCAAACTTCTTTGTGGAAGTGTAGTAGAAAACAGGTACGCTAGCTTATCGATCAAAAGCTGCAAAACACTTAAGATATGTGATTTTGTTATCGGGTCTTTCCTGAAGTAGGTGGAAGGGAGAAAAAATTATATATACATATACATCCATGCATATATATATATATATATATATATATATATATATGTTTGTGTATATATATATATATATATATATATATATATATATATATATATATATATATATATATATATACATACACATATACATATATATATATATATATATATATATATATATATATATATATATATATGTATGTGTGTTAAAGGAAAATTTCGGTTAGAATTAGTTTTGATTTTCTTATTCTAGTTATTCATAAAAAGCCGTTCAAACTAGCTGTTGTGCGTCGTAATTTAGTTTTCGGAGAAAAGAAGTTAGAAGCCGATGAAGAAAAAAGAAATCATTCCCTAAAAGGATGATAATAATAATGATGATGATGATGGTCGTGGTGCCAGTTGTGGTGATGGTAATAATAAAAATATAAACAATAATATTAATAATGCACCATCAAAGCTGGTAATTCAAAAAGTTATTTTTTACAGGGATAATAATAATAACAATAATAATAATAATAATAATAATAATAATAATAATAATAATAATAATAGCAATAAAAATAAAGATGATGATAGCGATTATGATGATGAGAGGAACAACAACAATAATAGCAACCGCAGCAACAATAACAACAACAACAACAACAACAACAGCAACAAGAATAATAATGATAATGATGATGATGATGATACTGGAAATGCCAATATAACTGCGCCCATATACAATTGTCTTTGAGAAAATACTAGTTCATTTGTTTTTGTTTTTCCGTTGAAAGTATTGAAAGTATTGAAAGAATCATGAAAATAGCAAGCGCTCTACACAATATTTACTACGGAACGGAATCGAAGACATAATTTAAAATAATATTTTGTTACAGCACATTTGCATTTAACAAACCTAAAATATACTGTATACATCTTTATTTTCATAACAGAGAAATGTGCGTATGACCGTACATACGCACTTTATTTCGTTGACCACTGTGATTCGCTGACTGGGTCCACAGTTCCAGTCAAAGAATTACAGTGGTCAAATCACAGGGCAGTGAATTCTAGAGAATATTAATTTTCTTGTGAAACAATGTAAATAATATAAAATTTGTTTCTATCATAGGTTATGTCTTCGATTTCATTCCATACTTTAACAGTCAGTTGTCTTACGAATAATATTAATGTTTTGTGTCTAACAGATTATGTCTTCAATTTCGTTCCATAGTTTATTGGTCAAATGTCTTACGAATAATAATAATGTTTTCTATTTGAGAGATATCTTCAATTTCGTTCCATAGTTATAGCGTTACATACACAGACCGTACTTGAAAAATACCGCAGACAATAATAATAATAATAATAATAATAATAATAATAATAATAATAATAATAATAATTGTTTGTTTATTTATTATTAGAAAGACAATGACGGGAAAATTACAAGGACAAATGATAGAAAAATGGCGGGTTTTAACACAGAATCGATTATATAAAAATAAAATAAAACCAAAACAAACAAAAACCAGTCATTAAAAACAAAGATACTCAGAAATAATGAACGATACACAAAGAAGTGAAAAACCAACATTGAAGGATTAAATCTATGTCGGAATGCAAGCAGCAGAGAATAGCGGTAAAGAAAACAAAAAGAAAAAGAATAAGGATTTAATGATAAAGTTAAATATTTAGAGAGGGGATATCAATGATGTTTTTAGTGACAAATAACTGGTGGTAATAAATTGACAAAACCCACGAATAAGTTCTATGATTAAGATGTAATAAAGAGAAAAGGATGAAAGTTAGACATTTTTGTATTCTTTTATTCTTTTATTACGTCCAACCATTGAACTGCAGCTATGGCTAGTTATTGATTACAAGGGTTGTAGTTGATTAAATTGACTTTAGTACATATTTCAGCGAATCCATTTATCGAACAGCTATCTTTTGTCTATTATCTTTCACTTGTTTCAATGATTAGACGGAAGCCATGTTGGGGCACCACCTTCAAGAATTTTAGTCGAACGAATCGACCCCAGTACTTACTTTTTGTTTAAGCCTGATATTTATTCTATCGGTCACTTTTGCTGAGCTGCTAAGTGATTAATACGTAAACACACCAACACCAGGTATCAAGCGGTGGTGGGGGACAATGATTTAAACAGAGATGCAACTTCATATTGCTTTACACTGGTAAACATAAACGCACACACAAAGACATGCACACATATAACAGTGGCCTAAATCTATCTATCTATCTATCTATCTATCTATCTATCTATCTATCTATCTATCTATCTATATGTCTATCTATTTATTCATAATCTCAAGAATCAAGAATTTCTCAAAGGTCACATGTCATTCAGGAAAAGAACAAGCTTATTGCTTGCATGTATATATATATATATATATATATATATATATGGTGGTTGTCTACTCCTTAAACAGAGTTTGACCACCTCCTGCACCTACACCTTAGCCCTTTCATGGCGTCTGATGTGGCTTTTTAAACCAGACAGTGTTTTGAAAAAACACCCACACAGATTGCACCTCTGATTTGCACTACCAATACCTGCAAGTAAGTTCTGCTCATTGTGGATCCTAACATGTCTTTTAAGACCCCCATTGGATTTGCAAACCCTCTGGCACACACCACATTCAAACGTGTGCACAGACATATAATCAGAATAGCTGGGTGAGGTTTGTTTTCCATGGGTTCGCAGGTGAGATTTGAGGCCAGCCATATATATATATGCTGAGACACCAAGCATGCCATAAAACAATATTCGGCATGTTCTCGTCATTTTTATGAATTTTGATTACCTTTTTCTGATGATATCTGAAAAGAAAAAGCAATTTTGGCAAAACATATTAAGCAACACTAATAATAAATTAAAAAAACATAAAAATAAACAAGCTTTTGACGGTTTTATACGCATTTCAAAATTATTGATGCTATGATGCTAAGTGTTTTCAATATTTTGTCCAATCCCTGTATATATACACAACGAACTTCTTTCCGTTTCCGTCCACCATATTCACTCATAAAGCTTTGATCGAACTGGAACTGTAGATAGTTGAAGACACTTGTCCAAGGTGGTTGAGAAGCAAACTTATCACCATACAGCGATGGCTGGAACTATAAAAATGAAGATCTTCGTCGGCTAGTAGTCGTT
>NC_142939.1:61800396-61807896 GCF_046866305.1 Octopus bimaculoides | reverse complement strand
CACACAGGAAATTTTTAGAGCATTGATGAGTCAGTTTTCATAAATAATTTCCAAATACATACATATTTTGTTTTCTTATGGATTCGAAGTGAATCACTATATACAAGCTTGCAGTGAGAATTCAGTATTGATGCTATTTAAGTTCTTGAATTATCTCATGTATAGAAAACTTCAAGTAAAGCAACCATTTTGTGAAAAAATTATTCGGTATCTATACTTTCTTGGTATATATCATATATTGGTTACATTCTAAAATTATGTCTGTTTTCTATGATATAATATTATTTCATATAATGCAATAAATATATCTTAAGGAATATATATCGTATAAGTGTTTGTAAATAGTAAAACCAAAGCAACGTTTTCTCCAGAACGAGATAGATTAGTTTGAGAACGAAAGAAAATAACTCGAAGGGAATTAAGAATAGATATAAATAAAAATATACTAAGGTGTAGTGTCGAAAGCTAAAATTTGCATATAATATACTTTGTGATTAGAATTTGACAGACGAAAACAATGCAGAAAGCCACCGTGTGCATATATACGCACGCGCGCAGACACACACACACACACGCGCGCGCGCATATTTATATGTATGTATGTATGTATGTTACATACACATGTATATGTATAATTTGAGAGCCTGTCTCTACATTTCCGTTTATATCTAGAAGACCAAATTGTTTATGCTGTCGCGTAATGTAGCGATTTAGCATAGAATTAACCACTGGATAGACTAAATCTTTGAAAGAGGTGCACCATTATGGTCCAAGTCCAATGACTGAAACGATTAAAAAAAGAAACAAACAAGCAAACAAGAATATATATACATATATATGAGCGTGTGTGTGTGTGTGTGTTTGTGTGTGTGTGTGTGTGTGTGTGTGTGTGTGTGTGTGTGTGTGTGTGTGTGTGTGTGTGTGTGTGTGTGTGTGTGTGTGTGTGTGCCTGCAGGGATACAATTGACTTTCTGCAAACATGTTGTTTTCGAGGAAGTGTCACCTAAAGAGTTATCAGCCAGAAAAAAAAAAGAATCTGAATTCTTGTCGATTATATATATATAGGCGCAGGAGTGGCTGTGTGGTAAGTAGCTTGCTTACTAACCACATGATTCTGGGTTCAGTCCCACTGCGTAGCACCTTGGGCAAGTGTCTTCTACTATAGCCTCGGGCCGACCAAAGCCTTGTGAGTGGATTTGGTAGACGGAAACTGAAAGAAGGTCGTCGTATATATGTATATATATATATATATATATATATATATATATATATATATATATATATATATGTATGTATATGTTTGTGTGTCTGTGTTTGTCCCCCCAACATCGCTTGACAACCGATGCCGGTGTGTTTACGTCCCCGTCACCTAGCAGTTCGGCAAGAGAAACCGATAGAATAAGTACTAGATTTACAAAGAATAAATGCTGGGGTTGATTTGCTCGACTAAAGGCGGTGCTCCAGCATGGCCGCAGTCAAATGACTGAAACAAATAAAAGAATAAAAGAATAGATGTATGTATGTATGTATGTATGTATGTATATCGTCGTAGTATTAGAAGTCGGTGGAACGTCCTAGACTTGAAAGTTCTCAAATTGTGTAGATTTGATGCAATAGAGCGCGTCAATAAATGAAAAAGTACAATAAATAATTACATTTAGAGTGATTGATGGAAACATTTCTCAAAATATATTCTGAAATTCATACTCAAGCAAGCAATCTGAGAGAGTAGACAATAATTTAAGATTACTATTACGTAACTTAATATAACTATGATAACTTGATACAAGAAAAAACACTTCGAAACATATATTGAATATGTATCATAGTGAGAAACATTATTTTGTGCTAATGTATAGTCTTTACAGATGCGCAGGACGAAAAGAAAATCTGACTTCATCTAGATTATATATATATAAAGTCGCGTCAGTAAAGTTACGTAGATGAAAATGATAGTGAAACTTCGTGGAATTAAAATTTTTAATATTTATGCAGACTCATTATCGTGAGTGTATATATATAATCCGGTTGTATTCGGATTTTCTCTTATTTAAGACAGCAAGATTGCAGAAACACATTTATATCATCGAAGTGTTTTTATTCTGTTAGTCTACTTATTATATTAATCTACATTGGTATCTTGAGGTTGCGTAGACCAGTCGTGAATGTATTGCACTCACGTCTGCGGGATCGTGGTTTCGATCCCCGTACCGAGCAGTGCGTTGTGTTCTGGAGCAAAACATTTTATCTCACGTTACTCTAGAATCACTTCGACATTTGACGTGTGAGACACCATGAACGTGCACAGGCAATGTCAATTTAATGGAGGTTGTGAGCCCATGTGCAGCAGAAGCGTTTGATTACTTTATACAAAACATCTGTGCGAATTGTTTCTGCAAGAAATTGCAGAACTCACATCGGTCGTACGGCAGAAGAAGCCACGATGTAGTAATAAAACCCTGTTTATTGTGTACTCTAGCAGATTATCGCTTGAAAAAGGACACCCGATGCATTTTGAAAGTATTAGTTGTAGAAGGACTGAGGTGTATTTAAATTTATAACGTTCAAAAACAAATTACAATTACATGCACAGACAGTTCAAGTTCAAGGACGAATAATATTTCGAGAAATTCAAAACATTAGACAGAAAGAAAGAAAATATTAAAAATACCAAGTTCTAGAAAAAGTAAAACCTGTAGTGATATAAACTGTCTTGAGTTGTCCTCTCCTCACAGTTACTAAGTGGTTTCTTGCGATATGGTATTCATGGTTAAGAACAAAGGTAAGGCCAGTACAAGGTGCATTTCAGAAGTTTTGAGGCTTTTTTAGGAGATACATTTATTAATTTCAAAGAAGTACAAAACTATAATATCCTTCAAAGTAGGAACCTTTGACTTCAGTTCACGTATTGTAGCGTTCCTGCTATTTCGCGAAGGCCCCATGGAAGTCCTTCAAATTCAAGGTGTCTAGGACCCTTATCAAACCTCCTTCATCTTTTCGATGTTTTCAAAACGAATATGCCCGAGTTTCTTCAGCTTTGAGAACAACCAAAAGTCACAAGAAGCAAGCTCTGTCTGTAGGGAGGGTGAGCGACAGTTTTGATATCCATCTCAATCAAGTTGTTGATTACCAGGATGGAATTGTGGACTGGTGCATTGTCTTGGTGCAGGTGCCACCAACCCGAGTGGAAAAGCTTTTGCGACGAAATATCTTCCTGAACTCCCTCAAATCACCCCACAAAGTACTTATTGTCGAAGGAATCTAGTGGATATAAATGATGCCCTTGCTGTCGAAAAGGAGATCATCATGGGCTTACTTTACTTAGCCTTCTTGAGTCTGGCGGAACCAGGATACTTCTATTGAGCACTCTGTCTCTTGGTCTCTGGATTATAACTGTTGATCCAGATTTTGTCTCAAGTCATCAGAGGCTCATGTACTCTTGGACGAGAGGAAATGAACTCAACCATCTCTAACGCGTCTTTCCTTCCGTTCTTCGTTGAGCCACTCTGGGAACAAACTTTACACAAATTTTGCGCATGTTCAGGTCTTCATGAATAATTTTGTACACAGTTGCCACATCAACTCCGAAGTGTGTGGTTATTGTTTTCATAAACGAACGACGGTCTTTACGCAGAAAATTGCGAATTTTCTCAATTAGCTCTGAAGGTTCTGACGCCCTTTTCTCTCCAGCACCTCTCTCGTTTCTCACCTTCTTTTTACCATCTTTGAACTTCTTGTGCCGACGAAAAATAAATGCTCGGTTCAGGCAACTGAAGCCATAAGCAATGTGGAGGGTTTATAAGTTTCCGTAGCGTTTTTTCCAGAGTTTAAGACAAAACTTTATTGCAAAGCGAGCTTCCGAATTGTCTTCATGTCCCGACTGCATTTCGCAAACTAGTCAGCTGTGATAAGCAATGTTTAGTAGGATTTGTTCAAAGTGCTTCTACAACCGCCTCCTTCAGTCTGGAATAAAAAAAAGTCGGAAGGTAATCTTATTAGATGTATAGTAATGATATATTAAAATTACGATAATTTAGATTTAGAACAGCTATATCTGCCTCTTCTAAAACTGTCTCAAGCCTGGAATACACCTCATACGACTGAGAGTGATAACCAACTCCAGAAGTTGTTAAGAGAAGCAGCAATATTTCATAGAAAAGCCTTCCACTCCATTTGCAAGTCCGATGATGGATGTCGTTGATTCCCCGCTGGGTACACCGCTCTGATAAACAGTAGACAAGCATTCTCGACACACCGGGATAGAACCCTCGAATGGTACTGCTGATTCGCTTGCTGTCTATGAAATAGACAGTACCAAGTTACATGACAACCGAGAGCAGATAATAATTAGATCTGACTTGATTATGTATGTATGTATAAATGTCTGTGTGTGTTTGTGTGTGTATGTGTGTACGCATATTGGGAATTATTTAGTTATTCACTTCGTTAATCGGAGTTTGACACACGTAAGTTCAACGCACGATCTCTCAGATAATAAATAGTAAGTAAAGCTATGTCCACAACCCACTAATTACACCGATTCTCATTGGTCAAGGAAAATTACGCGGACGAATATATGGGAGGTCCAAAGTATAACAGGATTCACTGTTATAGTAAAGCAGTCTGGGACAAACTGCGTACTGCAGATTTTTCTGAATGGCGTACCAACGAAAAATTACCTTGAATTTTCTTAATAGTGTTGTCCACTTGATGATGAACCACGTCTCATGCGGTCCGCTTCTCAAAAAAAAAGGTTGCATATGCGTAGTATAAAGATGGATACTTACGGCCATCCAATATACACTTACGACAATCCAGTGTACACTTACGACCATCAAATGTACACTACCGATCATCCATTGTACACTTACGATCATGAACAATCATCAAAGATCAACAAGAACTAATGTGTTATGTGTACATTATCTAAGGTCTACGTTTCCCCTCCCCCGCTAATTTTGTAGGATGGCAGGGCGTAAAATGAAAATGATTTGGCTGTTATTTCTAGCCTGATCTGGCGATCGCCTGAAGCTTCTGCCCGCATTTCCTTTACGTTTACAATGTTAACACCCAGGGTTTTTTTTTTATGAAGACCACTACTTCTCATTACTTTTTTCTTAATTGTATTACACAAGATTTTAAAACACTAGTTTATCGATAATGTACAATGAAACTTTTCTACGTACTTAAAGTAATTAGTTATATAAATAGAATTAATCAGCTATTGAATTAATTACAATCAGAATATATCAAAGCAACATTCCATTTTAATTACTGTATACTTTCAAAAGAACAATGAAGCAACTCGTTTCTTTTATGGATGTAAAGAAACTATACATACATATATACACGCACACATATACATACATATATATATATATATATATATATATATATATATATATGCATATACATATATACACATACGCATATGTATATGTATACATACATATACATATATACATGTATATATATATATATATATATATATATATATATATATATATATATATATATATATATATATATATATATATATATATATATATGTATATATATATATATATATATATATATATATATATATATATAATATATATATATATATATATATATATATATATATATATATATATATATATATATATAATATATATATATATATATATATATATATATATAATATATATATATATATATATATATATATATATATATATATATATACATATACATATATATATGTATGTGTGCGTGTGTATGTGTGTGTGATGAAAATAATTCATTATTAGGAATGTCTGCTGTTGGCATGGAGAATAAAGCTATATCTTTAAAACTAAATTAAAAATTCTCTATACAAACTTTATGATTGATTAAAAGATTGACCTACATCATCAATAGACCAGCGTAATCTAACGTGAATTAAAGTAAGTTCAACATCTCATGGTTTGTCTTTCTCACGACTGTCGTTATAAGCTATTCCATTCCCGCTTACTCGCAATAAACAAAGATTTATTTTGATGAGGCATGACTCTACTACAGCTCCACTACATGACTCTCCTGCTACTCCACTACGTGACTCCACTACTTCTAATTAGCTTATCGAATCTGCAGTCATGTAAAGTACGTGCTGCAAAAAATTCCTCGCATATTTTTACACGTCTATTGGTATGGCACTAGCAAAGTTAGGCAAATGGTAATGCTGTCTTCATGCAGCAAATCTTTTGCCAGTTTTTAAAAATTCCATTTACAATCGTAGTGGAAATCGACATACACCATACGTTTGCCTTGTAACGTTTGTCAATTTGTAAGGCGTAGAATGGTTTTTTTTTTACCGCACCCAGTAAAAAATTTAATTTTAGTTGGTTTTTGTTAAATTAAATTGTAAAATGTAAGGGAGATAACTATTGAGTTTATAATTAATGGGGAATAACCATTTGCTCATTATTGATTAGACTAAGTTATAACGCCATCACCACCGCCACCACCATCGTAGCCATCACCATCGCCGCCACTGTCACCACAACGACTACGACGACGACGACCACCACCACCATCACCACTACCACCACCACCACTACCACCACCACTGTCGCTACCACTGCCACCATCACAACCACGACCGCGGCCGCCACACCACCGCCGCCGCCACGACCATGACCACCACCACCACCGTAATTAGATGAAGAGGTAGTAGTGGTGGTTGAGATGGAGGTGGCGGTCGTAACAATAGCAGGAACAGCATCAGTACTATTAGCAGTAGTTGTACGATAGCGTCGACACTACTACTACTACTACTACTACTACTACTACTACTACTACTACTACTACTACTACTACTACTACTGCTGCTGCTGCTGCGGCTGCTCCTGCTAAACTATATAATTTACGATAAGTATAATGTAGTTAAACTTTGACGTGTGGTGAGAAGTTTACTTCCCAACCATATGGTTCTGGGTTCAATCCTGCTGCATGGAGCACTTTGGGTAAGAGTCTTCTACTATACCCTCGGGGCTATAAAGTAGCCTATAAAGGCTTGTTTAAATCCGCAACTTAGTGGTTCGGTAAAGAGTGAGCAATAAAATAAATATCAGGCTTAAACTAATAAGCTCTGGGGGGTCGATTCATTCGAATAAAACCCTCCAGGGCGGTCCTCCATCATGGCCGATGTCCAACAGACGTATAAGCATAAAGTTATTCTCTTCTTTTATTCTTCTGTGCGTAAAGAGAATAAAAACAGAACAAAACTAGATGCATTTACATCTGTTTGCATTTCTCAGCTAAGGCTCTAAAAATCGTAGTTTACTATATTGAATTTATCTTAAAATCATCACTTACTTGGCAAATATATCACTTGAAGCGCATTGGTATCCTCTCCGCCTCCCACAAAAAAGAAAAAAAGAAAAAAAAGAAAACTAAACAACCATAGAAAGCAAAACAACTATTTATCAGGCTTGAAAAGCCAAACTAGTTTACAGCCTGATGACGGAAAATAGAACA
>NC_142939.1:61782896-61792896 GCF_046866305.1 Octopus bimaculoides | reverse complement strand
GGGCTTCTTCCTACTCATTCCCATATCCAAACTGCACATGGATTCATTCGACGTGGGAACAAGCTTTCTGGTAGGGGTCGGGAGGTAGAAAAGCAGGGTACCCTGACCCAACCTAATTACTGAATTACCATTCACGGATGAGTTACTCGAAGTGTTTTCCTGTTAGATAAATTATATAATGCTTTTTCTTCCTTAAACAATTGTGTTTTATTGTATTTCTTTATCCCTAGGTGCTTTTTTAAATATAATTTTATTTGTCTACCACCTCACGTTTTGTAAGCCCTACACATAATGCTTTTATTGTGCGTATAAACGAACCCTTAGTGAGCAAATAAAGGAGAAACTACTACTACTACTACTACTACTACTACTACCGATGCTACTACTTTTATTACTGGTGTAGGTATTCTCCTCCTCCTCCTCCTCCTCCTCCTCATCATCATCATCATCATTAGCAGCAGTAGTACTAGCAGCAGCAGCAGCAGTAGTAATAGTAGTAGTTGTTGTTGTTGTAATACTATACGAAGAATAACGGACTAAAGAATAAATTTTTAACTGAAAAATGTTTTACAAAACATGAAAAATTCTATTAGTTTGGATGGAATAATTGGTTTAGAAAATATTTCTCCCGACAAAAATAAATAAATAAATAGAAATTATAAATAAATAAGAAAATAAAATAAAAAAATGAAACAAGGAAGACAAGAAAAGCAAAAAAAAAAAATTGCATAAAAACAAGCAAAACATGACAAAATAGAAAAAAAGCAGATATAATAAAATGAAACGGAATTATATGTTTTGTTTAATTGTTTTTTTTTTGTTTTCCTTTTCAAGAGAAACTATTTCGAGAGCAAAAGGTACTCAAAGATAAAGAAAGAAGAACATAAAGACAGGGAAAAAAACCCCCCATAAATTTAAACAAAAGAAAAAAGAGAAAAAAAAACAAGGAATTAAAAAAAAAATTTGTTTATAAAAATACATTAAAAATACAAATTTAATCGCAAAAATGTATAACAATAACGATAGTAGTAGTAGTAGTAGTAGTAGTAGTAGTAGTAGTAATGAAAAGAATAAGGAGAAGGAGAATAAAAAGCAGTAGGGGATGAAGAAAAAAAAATGAAAGCGAAAAAAAAAAACGAGGTACACGAACGTTATAAAACGTACAACTTTGCAAATGTGTCTTTTTTTAAAAACTCAAACACGATAAAATGTAGAAGAAATAGCAATGTATTAGTAGCAGTACTAGTCTCACTAATAGTAGTGGTGATGGTGGCAGTAGGTAGTTTTATATAACGCTGCACTAGTTTCTCTAAAGTAAATCGAGTATAAAAGAAAAACGGCAATATTTCATTTCTGTGCAATTTAGATATGAAAATTCTTGATGTTCTTCATTAATTACAATTGGGTGAAGTTTGTAATATATAGAAGGGGAATGAGAAGCTTGCGGTGAGCATTCGTCTATTCAGATGAGGACAGCTGCTGCGGTTTGATTAAAAACAACAACAAAAATAGAAGAAACAAGAAAACACAAATCAAAACAAACCTAGATGCGATGAAGACGTCCACTTACGTCATCATATACATCGTTTTCATCATTTTTCATCATCTGGCATCATCTACATCATCACCATCATCATCATTATTATTATCATTATTAATATACATATTTATTCTGTGTACACATACCTACCTACCTACCTACCTACCTACCTACCTACCTACATACATACATACATACATACACATACATTCACACACACACACACACACACACACACACGCACATATATATATATATATATATATATATATATATATATATATATATGCACACATACACGCACATATATATATATAGTTATATTTAATTAAAGGCTTTCATTCGCCAGTTCATTCACACATCTATCGTTGTAAGTGTACTTAATTACATACACGCCTACGAATATATATATATAGATAGATATATATGTATATATGGAAATTCATACATATATAAATACATACATACGTATATGTATATAAATGTATATATATATATAAATATATAAATATATATACATACATACAAACATACGTACATACATATATGTGTGTATATATATATGTATATGTTTTGTTTTGATAGTTTCAGCTCAAAGCTGTGGCCATGCTGGGGCACTACCATTTTGCTACACTTATATTATTGAGATCCTCCTCTGATATGTGGCATTTGGTGAATAAGTGAGTTTGATGTTGTTACCTTCATTTGCACCTCCTGCCGCTAGGTAGATTCATCTGAGACTTCCGACAGGAAAAGGTCCTGTTTTGATTTGAAAAAATCTACATCCACTTTGTGTAGGTCCCTCAGGCTCTTTGGAAGATTATTAAAAAGCTGTGGGCCTTTGAAACCCAAGCTGTTGCAGTAACTGTTCCTGAAGCGCGATGGTATTGCTGGGATTTTTGGCACTGTGCAATGATGGCTCGTTCTGGTATTTGTGTAACTTTCAATGCCAACATTTGGCATAATCCTTTCCAGGATCTTCCAGATATATATTAATGCATATCTCTCCCGCCTTCGCACCAGACAGTAGAATCTTAGCTGTTTCAGCGTATCCCAGTAGCTGAGCTGTTGCAATGAGACGATCTTCTTTGTGAAACTTCGCTGGATTGCTTTAAGGTCCGTTGTTAACTTTACTTTGTGGGATGACTATAGCTGGGAGCAGTAGTCCAGGCGGCTGAGGACAAATGTTCTCCAGAGGACCATCATGATTTTCTTCTCTCTGGTTCTGAAAGTTCTCAGGATCTATCCAACCAGTCGTCTGTACATTGCCATCCAGGCAATGTGCACTTAGAAAGAGGTATCATCACTTATGTCGATACCCAGGTTCCACACTGATTTAGGCTCTGGGATTGTAATCCCCGTGGCCCAGTGTACCCTGTAAGTTTTATATTCAGTTTTGGGTGCTGGTAGCGCAGGGCTTGGAAATTTTCAGCATTAAACTGCATGTTATTGTCCTCAGCCCATCTATAAATTGAGTCCAACTCCTGCTGCATGTGTGCAACATCGCTGGCGTTCTGTATTTTCTGCGTGACGTTCGTATCGTCTGCGTAGCTAGCAAAGGTGGCTATCCGGGCAGCTGAGGGCATAGCTGAGAGGGCCACAATGAAAAGCCGTAGTCCTAAGACAGTGTCCTGTGGAACACCCCTCACTATTTGTGTTTACTTTGAGGTGACTCCATTGGCCACTACTGCCTGACTTCTATCTTTCAGAAAGTCATGTAACCGCTCTCCAAGTTTTCCAGCTATACCGTGATCACGCAGTTTGTGGCTTATCATACCATGATTCACTTTCTCAAAAGCTTTTGCAAAGTCAAGGTATATTACATCCACATTTGAGTTGTTTATTAACTGCCTCAATACCCAGTCATAGTGCTGTAGGAGCTGAGTCAGGCAGCTCCTACCTGATCGAAAGCCATGCTGGGTATCATTCAGCAAATCGTTTTCTTCAAGGAATGCGATTAGTTTCCCTCTGACTATCCGTTCCATGATTTTGCTGATGTTTGAAGTCAGAGAGATAGAGCTATAGTTTTTGGCATCTGCTCTGCTTCCTCCTTTATAGATTGGGCACATTATTCCAGTATTCAAGAGAGAAGATGTACTTCTTTTCCGAGTGCATAGCCATGAAGGTATTCGATACATTTCAAAGCTTACGTCGAAGTTCAAAATTAGGTATAAGCATTCAACATTTATTTAGTAAATTTAAAAAATTCACTACGAATCAATAATCCAGTAACTAGCTCTCCATTCATTTGCTGAGTGGTGTAAATAATAACTTGGCCATTTCGAGAGGCTTGATTTGTAATTGATAATCCTTTAATAAAGTGCGCTTATGTTTCGAAAGGAGAAAAAAAAAACCCACAAAAAAAAATACGTGTTAAAGCTGGTTTCGGTTTCAGGTAGTTAAATATATAGGTAGCGTCCATTTGAAGGATATATTTACCAGGTGTATAATTTGTAAAGTTATGCCATGTTTCTGATTGTATATATTTTCTTTTTTATTTTATTCTTTAAATTTGTTTAGTATTACAAATCACACAGTCACACACACACACACACACAAACAACACGTAAACATATGAAAATGTATATATATATATATGTGTGTGTATGTGTAAATGTATATATATATATATATATATATATATATATATATATATATATATATATATATATATATGTATAAATATAAATGTATATATATATGCATATAAATGCATATATATAAATACATATATAAATGTATGTATATATATATACATATATGCATGCATACATATATACATGCGTGCATATATACATATATGCATGCATACATCCATCCACCCACCCATTCATATATATATATATATATATATATATATATATATATATATATATATATTTATATATATATATATTTATATATATATTTATATATATATATATTTATATATATATATATTTATATATATATATATATATTTATATATATATATTTATATATATATATATTTATATATATATATATATATATTTATATATATATATTTATATATATATATATTTATATATATATATATTTATATATATATATATTTATATATATATATATTTATATATATATATATATTTATATATATATATATTTATATATATATATATATTTATATATATATATATTTATATATATATATATATATATATATACACACACACATATACATACATATATATATCAGTGCGTATGTATGTATGTGTATATGTGTGTATGTGTGTGCGTGTGTGTGTATGTGTGTGTGTGTGTGTGTGTGTGCGTGCGTGCGTGTGTACTTACTATAGATTGCTTAAAATTCCAGGTATAGTTTCCTATTTATTTGCCTATCATGTAAAATAGTTGAGTATTTTAGATCAATACCGAAAGGGGGAAAGAAAAACAATACAAAGAAAACAAAAAAAAAAAGGTAAAAGTTTATAAAGGCTGAATCGCATACCAGTCTAGAATTATCGGTTGTAAAATCAATATTAACCAGAGGAGTTGGCTACTTGAATCAATATTGCCAATCATATATCATTTCTTCAATCGATATCATCTATGTATAATGCCTTCTGTAATAATAAATGCTAGATATTAAAATAGTGAGTATATATTAAGAGTGTCAGTCAGAAAGTTGTTATAAATGTTTATGAATGCAGCAGAATAGAAACTTCTCACCGTGGAGCTTGTTGTAATATATATTAATTATAAAGCGGCGAGCTGGCAGAATTGTTAACGCGCCGGGTAAAATGCCTAGCGGCATTTCATCCGTCTTTACGTTCTGAGTTCAAATTCCGCCGGGATAGACTTTGTCTTTCATCCTCTCGGACGATAGAATAAATACCTGTTGAGCACCGGGGTCGATGTAATCGATTTACGCCCTCCCCCCAAATTGCTGGCCTTGTGTCAAAAATCGAAACTAATATATATTAATTATGCTAAAAGACAACTTCAGCTTAGAGAGAAAGACAGCTAGCTAGCTAGATAGATAGACTGAAAGTGAGAGACAGAGACATAGAGAGAGCGGGCGAGAGACAAAGAAAGAGTGAGTGTGAAAGAGAGAGAGAGTAATCTTATTTTCTACTCTAGGCGTCACAAGGTCCGAATTTTGAGGGAGGGAGCCAGTCGGTTACATCGACCCCAGTACGCGACTAGTACCTAATTTATCGACCCCGAAAGGATGAAAGGCAAAGTCGACCTCGGCGGAAATTGAACTCAGAACGTAAAGACAGAAAAATACCGCTAAGCATTTTGCCTGTCGTGCTAACGTTTCTGCTAACTCGCCACCTTAGAGAGAGAGAGAGAGAAAAAGAGAGAGAAAGAGTAATGATTGACCGCAGTTTCATCTTCCCCATCCAAAGATTCACTTTGGTTCGTTTGCTTCTAAGATATTCATTTTCGTTTGGACTTTGTACTCTGTACATTTTCCCCAGTGATTTTTCCAAAATTCTCATGAAATAATTCTTAGAAACCTCAGACGCAGTTTTCAAAGCTCAGCATGAATTACAGCAATAATAGTTAAAGTTTAGAAAGATTTATGATTTAGACACAAGACCAGCAATTTTGGGTGGAGGCTGGGAGCGGAAGGGTTTAGTCGATTCCATCTACCTCAGTGCTTGGCTTGTTCTTTATTATTTTATCGACCACAAAACGATGAATGACATAGTTAACTTCAGCAGGGTTTGAACTCTGGAATTAAAGCTTAAAGAACCAGAATATGGCCTCTAATTAGGCGCAAAGCCAGTTGTTTTTGAGAGGAATGGTTTAATTGATTTTAACAATCCCAGTATTTCATTTTGTCGAATCCGACAGGATGAAAATCAAAGTTAAGTTCAAAAAAATTTGAACTGAGAACGTAAAGAACCGGAGTCAGGCATAAAGAACCGGAATATGGTTCTAATTTAAGCACAAGGCCAGAAATTTCTTAGAGAAGGAGATTTTTTTTATGAGGACTCGTACATTATTATACCGACCCGGTGGGATAATAGGCAAAGATGACCTCAGCAGGATTTGAACATAGAATGTTAATAACCATAACAAATAACGAAACATTTTTTTCAGAGCTCTAATATTCTGCCAACTTTTGGCACAAATCCCAGCAATTTTGAGCGCAAGAGATTAATCAATCACATCGATCCCACTGCTCACCTGTTACTTGATTTCTCGACATTTCCAAACGAGAATGAAAGGCAAAGTAAGAATTTGAACTCAGAAAGCAAAGAACTGGAAGAAATAATGCTCAGCACATTATCCAACATGCTAACTATTTTCCCAGCTCGTCGTCTTCAACGATTTTAAATAATATAATAGGACATTACGCACCTAACAGAATTTAAAGCCATATTGGTTGTTATACAAGGCATTTATGCTTCTTCCTTATGTCGACGCATGATCCACGCAGAAAGACGATGTTCGCTTTATTAGCTAGCTCAGAAGCATGCAAATAATGCAGAATAACATCTTAATTGTCAAATATTTGCATCAATAAGTGTATTTTAATTCAAAAGTAACGCTTTTCGTAAGGTGATTAACTGACAAAGTCGTCGCAATATCAATTCTGGCTCGCTGTGTTCAAATCCCGTCAACATCAACGTTACATTTTGTTCCTTCGGGGTCTTAAACAGAAGCACCAGATGAATGCTGATGCAGTCCCCTCTTTCTCCAACTGTCATATTCTGGATAATCCGTTGGGTGAAGTGTGAAGCGCGCGCGCGTGTGCGCGAGAGTGAGAGCGCGTTTAAATCTGCTCGTGACTCTATGTACGTCTAAATGGATTAGCAAAAGCATGGCACGTACCAGCAAATCAAACCGATTCCGAGAGATAGCAGCAGGTACTTAGTTACGCTTCTGTAGTATTTCTCTGTATTATGTCTGCTTATCTCTAATTTTTTCTTACCTTTATCAGCACCTGTATTCATACATGAATCCTATAAATGCTATACATACATACATACATACATGTATTACATAAGGTTTGATTGTAATATTAGAAATTTCTACAGATGTGTAGGGTAATGTATATGTATTTAAAGTAATACAAGCTATAGATTTTCTGAGGTTATAATTAATTTCTTATCCCAGAGCAAACAACTAAGTCGCTTTCTTTAATCCTATCAGCATTTATCGAACAATGTTTTGAAATAGATAAAACCATTCTGTGCGTATAACTTTTAGATGGTAAAAACGTGTTATTTTCCTTTCGCAGTACGCTGAATCTCAAAGGAGACTGTGACGTATAAATAAATGGATCAAAGATAAGAAATAGAAAGTAAATAGTTAATATACGAAGAATGAAGAATTGTGAAAGAGAAGAAAGGGAGAATAAAACGAAGAAAAAAGACTTGATGTTACATAAGACAAGTGAAAAATAACAGCAATAAAAATAGGCTTTATCCACAAGCATGTGCCCACGTGTATGTATGGTATCATATATGATCGGGAGGAGTGAGATAGTTAAAGGTGACATGGCTTATTTATATAACAGGTGTTATCAATGTACGTATATTTTCCAAACATCTTTCTTCTTGTCTTTTGACACAATACACTTGTGAAGTGTGAGTGTGTATGATATGTTATGATGCTGAGAATTGTTTTTGTAGGTGGGAAGGTTTGTTTTCATTGTCATTAATATTTCTGTGTCTGTATTAACGTAGGAATACTCAGGTGCGAATAAGTGGTCTAATGGTGTTGCATCAAATATTTATAAATAAACAGTTTGTACTGACCATTCAAAAATGAATCGAGATAAGATAAATTTCTTAGTCGGAGTCAATAAAACAAAGAAAGGCATAAATTAGATTCTTGGCCGTAATAGTGAGAGGTCAGAAAAAGAATTAAGTGTAAATCATGGGTTGAGGTCTGGTGGTTGTATGTGAATTTGATTTGGACAGAATGAAGGCAATTGTGGAAAGGGGTTGAGACAAGGTCTCAGATTGTTCTGCAAAATTAATCTATGCTAATAATGTGTAGTATATAAGCGTGTGTGGCCTAGTGATTAAGGCTGTTGGACACACGATCGTACAGTCAGGGTTTCGTTTCTTATACCGAGCGGTGATTTGCGTTCTTGAGCATATTTTATTTCCCGTTTCTCCTTTCTACTCAGCCAATAACGGTCTCCAGCAATAATTGGGATTAACCATGTGGTGGATCGACAAACCGATCAAGGGTGGTGGCGGTGTTATAGTGCTTTTGGTCGCTTATATCCTGGAAACTGGGATAAGCTCGGTCCTGATGAGCCCGTGAGATTCTGACAGAGATAAGACATAATGTAGAGTGTAGGAGATGATGTTACCTACCTACCTACCTACCTACAAGTGTACAACTTTGTGGTACATACGGAAGATACGAATCAAAAGAAGCTACTGATGGTTTCTTATGGCAAAATTCAATTTGTAATAAAATGGCATCGGTACAGGTTAACAAAATTCCTTGCAGTGTTTATTACTAGGCTACCAACAGGGCTCGCGTTATGAATAAATGTACAGAAGAAAACCTTTTTGCATTTAGTCACGTAAAATTACACAACACAAAGGGCTTTCGGTTGACCAGTTTCATAGTTATTTAGCAAATCATCAGGATTCACTGAGCTCTTCTTCCTAACATGCTGAGTGTAAGCAGTAGAAGACTACTTACCAAAATGTAATCAAGCATTTACCTAGGCATAGCTTTCAGCACATACTTGCGTTACTTTCCGTTCCAAGTTCAATTATCACCGAGATCGACTTCAATCTTTCTTCCATCCGAGGTGTATAAAATAATAACAATTATTGCCATTCGGGTTTAGTTTCACATTATTAAGATAATGTCGAGCTTGGTTCAACAGCGTTCCAGCTTTCACTATAATGTCTTTTATGTTGCGTATCATGGACTATACTTTTTTTTTTAATGTCATTTCAAGAGCATTACATTTGGATGTCATTTCTAGCGTATTGAGCGACGACATTGGCGAATTCCCCGGTACCTCGTGTAATTACTAGTCAAGCATTAGAATGAATCGATATAAGTGACTAAACGGAGAAACTGAAAGCTGGATATTTAGACATCGTAATAATTCGATATATGTAACATGGCGAAATAAGTCATCTCATAATCTGTAAATCGCCCTCATATATATCTTCACTCCATTATATTGAATTATTTTGCTACTCATCCCCACATCTGTTTGGGATATATATTTCATCTATATTCTTATTTCCAATATGTTACCGGTGACATGTTTATCACGTTATCTATGCTATTTAGTCACGGATCAGCAAGATTTACCAATTACTCAATATCAATAATATTTGTGTGTGTGTGTGTGTGTGTGTGTGCGTGCGTGCGCATGCGCGCTCGAGAGTATGTATGTGTGTACACACACACATAGAAATTTTATTTAAAAGAGTTTGATTCGGTTCCATGTGACTTAAAGATTCGCAGGCCGCTAATAAAAGCTCGTCTCTTTTAGGT
>NC_142939.1:61685396-61777896 GCF_046866305.1 Octopus bimaculoides | reverse complement strand
GGAGTTTTTTATACGCATGCTAAATCACTGATATTATTATAAACAATAATATCCTCATTTATATTTATATAATTTTCATTCACTTCGATCACCTTTTTTGAATTTGCTGCGGCATTAAAAACGGTCATCGCACACATTGATTGAGATGAACAAACTCTACAACCCTGGGGCCAGTAAGACTAGCTGAGGATAAACTAGGGGTATTTCATCATTAGTATAGCGTTCTAGGGGTTTTGTTCATTTGCACGTTTTCACCTTTGTGTTTAAGTGAAGACTTGTGGTTTTGTCATTTTGACTGTTATGTTTAGCATGCCGGTACAGCCTGTTAGTACCCTTACTTATCAATATATATATATATATATATATATATATATATATATATATATATATATATATATATATATATATATATATATATGTACGTATGTATGTATGTTATCGTGTAAAGAATTATGCGAACGCAATGAGGAAGTACTCAATACAGATGAAGGGTGTTATTGTATTTATTGCAGGTTGCAATCCTGACTGTACGTTTTTTCCAATTTGTGAAGATTCTAATTTTTGGACAGTAGTAGAGGTTAGAGTTTAACATGCAGTAAACAAAATTATTCAGAGGATAAAAATATCAAAAAAAAACAACAACAATCAAACCAGAAACAGCCAAAATAAATATATAAATAAATAAAGAAAATGAACACGAAAAGACAGATTCGAAAAATGCAATAAGTAAAACGTGGTCAACTGAAGAAAATACTGTTTGGGAGGATATTAGAATTTAATACTGTAACGTGATTTGATGTTGCCATAACATGTTCACTTCTTGTGCCTTCCACGCATAGGTGAACATGCCAGATGGATAGAAAGGTTTAGTAGACCCTTTCTTTGTCATGAGTGAGGTATATGAGTGAGGTATAGAAACAAAGTATGAGAAGCATTTCATGGACTGTGAAGAGGTCGTATGGAAAGATGATAAATTCGATCGGTGTTACATTAATACAAAGTAATATGGAAAGTATAAAGCCAGCGGGTGTTATATCAATATGACCCATGTTTGTTGGCTGAATGGTTGTGTGACGTTGTGGTCATGGAAAACAACTCGATATTGTACAGAATGTAAGGGAGTATAAGCGCATGTGGGGGCGGTAGAATATTTGGAAAAAATAACAGAATATTCGCTTTCGATAACAGGTCGATGGTAGGAAGCATTGTGGCATTTTTATTTGCATATCTCATTCTCGTCTCACGTATATATGCATATGAGTTTGTGTGTTTGTGTGTGTTTGCTTGTGTATGCATGTATGTGTGTGTATGACTGTGTGTGTGTTTGTGTATGTGTGAATCCCACACGCATGTCTGTATGTTCCATTGTTGTTCATCTACATTGCATGTACGTACATGTGCTCCAGAAAATAAGTATGCATTTATACCCATATTTACAGGAACATGTATCGGCATAGATTTGCCTTTCACACACTCACACAGACACAAACATACACACACGCATAAGATATATCTACTCATACATAAAAACACACAAAGTGGCACGCAATAGACTTGTAAGCAATACTGTGAAACAATCTCGCTGCTTTTGTTAGCTTTCTTAAAATCCTTTCTCAAGGTCTCTCATTGCTTCAGGTCACATCCTATATTCATTGCTTTGCTTCGAATTATTTTCTTTTTTGCCAGAACAAAGTTCTTTTAATACTAATATGTGTTATTTCATCATCCCTGTCACTTTTATCATCTTTCATCAATTATCAGTTATCACTACGGATTGCTATTTGATATATCTTGTTCTATTTACCATAGGGCATAATTTATTTATTCGTCCTCATCTTTACTCATCCAACTTAATTCATTTATTAAAACTAACTTACTTGATTCATCTTGCTTTCTATCATCAGCTCACTGTTGAACGAGCATTTGTTATGTTTAAATGCGTGTATACGTCTATATAGGGCGGCGCGAACATGAAGAAATGCATACAAGCGTGCGCGCAAGCGTGGTGAAGTCCGGTTATGGATTCTTATGAAAGCGAATTACATAGGTATGCGACTGCATTAAAACGTTTCATGTGCACACACATGTGCATATGCATAGTATATACATGCATGCACTCGAAACTATTCCACACGATTCTCTTCGTGTGTGTGTGTATATATGTAACTAGTGTATTAGTGCGCGTGATTGCAAATATGATGGCGGTGAAGCAAATTTAATATTTTGGACCTTGTCATTTGTGTGACCTTAACCAGTTGAGCATGTCCCTTGGTGACTGACGATATGTGCATCTCTAATCATGAGCAGAAGTAGTGGGGGAGCATCATAGCCATGTGTTGAGAGGAATTCTTTGGGGTTTGAATAATTCACCTCTGAAAGCATGGGTGTTTCGTTAAACATCTTTAAACAACCCTTATTCAGGGACCTTTTGAGCGGGATGGGCTACTCAACCTGAAGAAAATTCATTCTTACTGAGCCCCACCTGCAAGGTCATGCGCTGTTTATCTTGAGTAGTGATCCTTGACAATATAATTAAAATAATTAAAATAATATCAATCAATATTTTATTTTTCTCACCAGATTAATGTTTAAGATGCTTTTTAAAATTCTCATGATTCTTTTCCTTAGAAGGTCATAAAGAAAGGCCAGTTGCCATGGCATTCGCGGGTCCTCTGAGACTGCTGAGATTGATGACCTAATGTTTATCTTGAACCTTTGCAAGTCCACACCAGCGAGGAGGGTATGAGCAGGGAGAGAGTTCTAAAGGGCAGTCGTTCTAGGAACGAAGAAGGAAGTACTGGATGTAGAAATGAGAGGACAGCCAAGGAGAGATGGCAAAACGAAAGACGGGTGAGTCGAGAATGCTTTAGTAAAAATAGTATGAGCCCAGTTAGCTTCAAGGAACAAGACCTATTATAGTAGTATTAAATATTCTATCACTAAATTAGCTATTGTCTTACTTTTGCTTTAGACATGAACAATCTATCAAATACTTAAACATACTGAAAATGTGGATGAGATCTAGCCAAATGTGACAAATCTGTAAAGAAGCAGATAATAGGAATGAACATTGAAAATAACATTTTGTTGCAGTTTAACAATGATTTATATAATAGAGCCGCATATAATTACCGAACGAGCTCATTATTTGGAAGGAGCAGATAGCAGACAAATACATGCCACGAAATTTAACTCACGTCAAAGAAACATTACTTTGTTTAAAACGTCGTATCATACTTTTTAAGCTACCATTTTTCATACACAAATATTCACGCTCAAAAACGTATGTACACACAAGCTACTATATACCACGCACAAATATATGCTGTTAAAGATGCCATGCACCCACAAATACGCACACAGCTATCGCAGCTATAGTGGTGCATACATGTGAAACATCTCATGTGCTACGTGAATAGAATAAATGACTATTAACTTGATATCATTTTATTCTTTTTGGTGATCACAGATTTTTCCTTTCCTTTTCTCTTTTCTAATATGCATATATTTTAACTTTTCGGCGACAGTCTCCGACAGAATATATTAAAATAAATAAGAAATTATATCGCAAAAAATGTTGAAAAATATTTTATTTCAAAGAGAATAGTATTTAACTTGTGAATACTTGATATAAAAAAACTTCATTTTGTAGTGAATATAAAAAGTTGCTGCAGCACTTTCTCTTAATTCATATTTAAGAAAAATATGAATCATTAGCTATTCAGTTTCATATTTACAAAAGACCTTGTGTATATAGATATAGTTAATGTTTTTATTAATGCTTGACGCCAAATGTATTTATAAAAAATAAGCCGAACGTGTCAGCAGAAAATATCATTCGATGCAGTCGACTTTGAAGAACACAAGTGGGTTTTTTTAAAAATATTTAGTGCAACAAAAATAACAAACTGAAATAAATATCGTATTTGTAAATGTGACTCAAGTATGAATTATTAACTAAAATGTAGAAAAATAATCAAAATGGATTCCATTGAAAAAAGGACTTTTCAGAAGTCTAGATAAAGCAATTAATTTAGAGAGGCTAAAATAGTGATGACACCAATTATTTAAGGATTCATTCCAAAAATTGCTATTCATTCAGTGTCTGCATGGATAGTAACGATTTACATAAATAGTCAAGATTTCCACTGGAACATATTTGAAATGATACACGTAGCTGATTTTTACGGAGCATTTTCATTGGTTAAATAAGGATTATGACTACAAAGATTTAACGTAATTATTGATAGTTTTGTTGTCGGGATATGAAATATATCAAAGATATGTCTGCAAAAATGAATCTGAGATAATGCTACAGTAGATTGCCATTTAGAGCTTTCCAATAGTTTGTTTTGCAAAATCGAACTGCTTTAGAATGCAAATAGCGGGTACCTTCAAGAAGGCGTCAATACTAATACTACATTTCTTGTTATTAATCTACACATAAAAGCGCAAGCCAGCCTAGTATAAATTAGAGGCAAATCTCTAAAAAAATTCCATGGAGGTCTTTTGATCATATGTCTGCTCCAAAAGAGCTGACTTGAGGCTCAGTGTCACAAACAACAGCAACATCTGCAGCGACATGTGGGAGCATAAGTGTCTGTGTGTCTAACGACACCCCCATGCCTATTTTCGTTCGTTTCCTTGTATGTCTCCACTGTCATGTTCTTGTTTCCAACTATGACCCTCCATAAATCCTAAATTTCATTTTAGAATTTATGGGAGAAACTGTCTTTGAAGACTCATATTGTCGTTGAATGCTCGAAACGAGGAGAAGATAGATAGCTGACAACTGATAATGGGTCCTTTCTCTGTGTTTACTTGTCTTGTTTACATATTTAACTCGTTTGTTTACGTATTTCATATTGTTTGAACCGTTGGTGACGTCCTGTACCCATATATGTATGCATATATATATATATATATATATATATATACTGTATATCATTTGCTATTTATTATTTAATTGAACGCCACGCATCCATTTCCAAGTAAGTTTATATATGTATATATGTATATATATATATATATATATATATATATATATATATATATATATATATATATATATATATATATATATATATATATATATATATATATATATATATATATGTGTGTGTGTGTGTGTGTGTGTGTGTGTATGTATGTATGTATCCGACAGGATTTCAAATAGTTTAAGTCTACCGAAAGAGCACTTAAAAGACGCTTGCTTGATTCGATGTCATTGCAGTGGACACTTGCCCAACGTGCTGCTCAATGGAATCAAAACCCGGAACAACTCAATAGCGAAACGAAGTTCTTAATCATACTATTGTGTTTGCGCTCCAAAATTAAATAAATATCGAGAGAATGTTCCAGAAACTTGAAGATTCCTTGACTAATATTTAACAAAGCTGTTTGAAATATGCCTAAGAATTCAATGAAGTAGTTATTGATTTCATGTAAGTTAATATTGATTTAGTAAACTCTGTAAATTTAGTTATCTTTCCGACCGCAGAGTTCTCTACCATCTTCGGAATACTAATTTACTAAATTTACTAAATTTACTAATTTACTAAATTATTTTTTTATCAATACAGACCACTACTAGTTTTCTCAGTCTCTAGTTTATTTTAAAATTTAGGATTGATTTAGTTAATTTCGTGTTAAAATATTTAATGTTTAGCGCACTAAAAAGCAAACTAGAAAAAATAATAAAGTTAGTCTTTACACCTTTAATGCTTGGAACATTAAAAATCTAACTAGAGAGAATAGTTAACTGAGAGTTAGCATGTTTGAAGTACGTATGATCAAAAACCAAACAGAAGCAATATTTAAATTAGTGCTACTATATTTAAAGGGAAGATGATAAAAATGCAAACTTTGGGTATTAGTAAAGCTAGTGTTTAACAAATTTAATGCTGATTTTATTAACAAAGCCAGTCAGAAGATATCTTTTCCTTGCCCAACAGTTTTGGACACTCTACTGGGCTTGGAATGAGGCTCACAATAGAGTGTTGCGTCTACATCTGGGACACTGCTGTTGCTTTTACCACTGTCATTGTGGATTGCATCCAGAGAAGGGCTGGTCAATTGACATTCTATCACTAACGGGTACACTTCAACTTCTGGACACAAGTATACTGTCTTCTCTGTTTGTTCTAGCGCTAATATAATGACCTCTGGCAAAATCGACAGCATGCCGGGCAAAATGTTTAGCGGTGTTTCGTCTGTCTTTAAGTTCTGAGTTGAAATTCCACCGAGGTCGAATTTGCCTTTCATCCTTTCGGAGTCGATAATTTATGTACCAGTTGCGTACTGAGGTAGATCTAATCGACTGGCCCCCTCTCTCAAAATTTCGGGCCGTGTACCTAGTGTAGAAAAGAATATAATGACATCTGGCAAAATCGATATCATGCCGGGCAAAATGTTTAGCGGCATTTCGTCCATTTTTACATTCTGAGTTCAAATTCCGCCGGAGTTGTACTTGCCTTTCAAACTTCCGTGTTCAATAAAATAAGTACAAGTTGAACGTTGGGGGTCGATGTAATCAATTTTCCATCTCCTCCGAAATTACTGGCCTTGTGCTAAAATTTGAAACCAATACAATGGCCTCTTCTCGGAAGTTAAATTATTGTTGATACAGGAAGCTTTAAAAACTATAATTAGAAATAATTATACGGAGAGAACAAAACAGAATGTTTACTGATATACACGAGAGAAATCTGCTGACGTGTTGAGTTAAAAGTTCAACCTAAGGTTTGATAAGGGAAGTTGCAATTTATTAAGGATCCGTCACCTTACCTCTATTATATTATATAGAAACAGTTACAGGATGTGAATAAAAAATAAGTCCAAATTGCAAGCTATGTATCATACTTGATGTATACTCACTGTCGATAGAGTCATTGTAGTATTTATCCTGAGATATTATCTGATGAAAGTACTGAGTTAAAAATATAATAAATATCACAGGGAAGGACGAGGATTCGTTCCAGCAGCGGCCAGCAAGAGCACCAGATGCATTTAGGCCTTTTTTGAGACTTTTTAGTGGCGCATACTCGCAGCCAACTACATGCTCGGAAGAAAATTCGTCGTCGTTATTATAAGAAAAAGTGAATAAAACATTCATCAGCGTTGCTAATTTCCGCCCGGATGAATAACAATCAGGTGTATGCAATTGAGGCAGTATTTAATTAAAATAGCCATCTATGCTTCATATTCAATGTATACGCACTGTCGAATATACATTAAGTATGATACACACACACACACACACGCGCACACACATGGCTATTTTAATTAAATACTATCTTAACTGTGTATACCGGAGGCTCAAATTCCTTTTCGTATTTAAACATTTTCAATTAATTTTCCACGCATTGTCCTTTTTTGGTATCAATCCAACTAAGACCGCTCCTGGTTCTATGAGGGAAAGTTTCTGTTTTAAAGCTATTTCAATTAAAGCTTTCATTAATTATTTTCTGTAAATTCCTTCGAAGCATCAGCTTATTAGTGACCGCTAAATTCTTCATTATTTAAACAATTTATTGAAACAAAAGCTGTACATTAAAACTTTCTTTGAGTTATTAACGCTAGAAACGTTTATAGGTGAAAGTTTTATTGCACAAATACGAGGTGGTGTGAAACAGTTCCCGGACTAGTTATGCTTAATGAAAAAATAACTTATGTACCTAAGTTTTAATACTATCTCCTTCGAAATAGGCTCCTTGCACAGCAATACACCGGTCCCAGCGTTTTTGCCACTTTTGGAATCCAGCCTGGAAGTCATTTTCCGTAAGCAAGTCGCAGACCTTCTGCAATTCGCTCTGGATCTCGACAACAGTGTTAAAACGGCGACCTTTCAGCTGCATTTTCATATTGGGAAAGAGATAAAAGTCTGCAGATACTAAATCTGGCGAATAGGGCAGCTCCGGCAGGGGTTGGTGGCGAACCGTGCTGTACTCTTCCACCACAACTTTCTCTCACTCTTACTTCCTATTTTCTGTTGTGCCTGTAATTCAAAGAGTCAGTTTTGTCACATTCTGTGTCACGCTGAATCGCCCTGAGAACTGCGTTAAGGGTACGCATGTCTGTGGAGTGCTCAGCCACTTGCAAGTTAATTTCACGAGTAGGCTGTTCCGTTGATTGGATCAACAGGATCCCTCCTCGTCGTAACCGACGGAATGCCAGTTTTAAAATAACAGTTGAGAAAAATTTGCTATGATAGTCTCTAATTTTTACGTGAATGCCATTAAGTTTGTTTGCTATAACAGCAGCGCTACCAAACCTTTAAGCAACAAAATTTTTCTAAAATAATCTAACTCTCAGAGATTCTTTATAGCTAAATGCCAAATACCCTGAGTACTTCTATAATCAGAAACATCATTAAATCCAGGTTCACCAGAGTGCACAACAGATAAGTTTTGAGAGAAACAATTTACATCAAAATTTTCGGGTATTAAAACGGCAACATACAACATACACGTGTTCTGTAATCTAATTTTTAATTCGGTTCAAAAGAACAGTACTAAATGACTGATCGATTTAAATAGTTGATGATAATCCTTTAAAAGCAGAACCACTTTTAAAGGATTTTTATTGCATACTTTAAAATCAAACATTAGTAATGCAGAATGCAGAATGTGTGGCTTAGTGGTTAAAGTGTTGCGTTCACTTTCCGCAGAATCGTAGTTTCAATTTCTGGATCATGTTATGCGTTATGATCTTAAGCAAAATACTTCATTTCACGTTGCTCCTGTTCACTCAGCTGTACATAATTAACGCTGTGACATACTGGTTTTATTATCAGAAGGAATTCTAGTCTCGGTCACTTATACTTCATAACAACCGGGCAAAAGGTTCTATGAATCCTTGGACTCGAGATAGAATTACTGAGTAATATAGAAGGTTGGCTCGATCTACTTATTTCGCTTTTTCAGTAAGTTCACATTCAGCCTCATCACGAAACGTGTGTCCTTGTATTCCTCCACAGCATGTTATTCTTAATTTTTTAACAGGAAAGAAAAAAAAAAAAAATTGTTTTTCAAAATTTCTTCATTTCGGCTAATAACAAATAATTTCTCCTTGACAAGCGTTAAATCCTTTATTTTTCTGATTTTCTAAATTGTTTAGAATTAACATGTCTGTAAATCGTTCATTCACTGACTTATTGTGGCAAGCAATTACAGTCTGTAGGTTATTTACCTCGTCATATTTTGTAGTTACCGAACTTCATACATAGTAAGCATAGCAACGATACAATTTATTATCAGAAATATTCCCACAGGCGCAGGCATAGTTTCGTAGTTAAGAAGTTCACTTCGTAATTACGTGGTTTCGGGATCAATTCCACTACGCCACACCTTTGGTGAGAGTCTTCTGCCATAGGTCCGAGTTCACCAATCTAAAACCTTGTGGATGAAATTGGTGGACGGAAACTACATGTGTGTGTGTGTGTGTGTGTGTGTGTGTGTGTGTGTGGACTGTGCCGGAAGTTATCAGGTGGACAGAAAGCGAGGTCCAGTTGTGCATGTGTGAATCTTTAGGCAACTGACTATTGGTTGTATTAGGAAGCAAGGTCTCATTGCATATGCGTTAAAGTTTCAATTTTCGGCTGTCGGCGGTGCTGGAAGCAACCTATGATCATGCATGCGTCAAGCTTTCGGCTATGAGCTGGGATGAATGCGAGCTCTGCTTGCGCATGTGTATGAAACTCATATGTAAAAAATAAGCAAATAAAATAAAAATGCCAACAACAAAAAATACACAAATAGTTTTTAAAAAGAATTTTCGGACAAATTTTGTTCTTTTTCCCCGAAATTTGAGGAATATATTGTAACTGTAGACGAAACTTTACTGACGTAAATGATTACGGTGGAGCAGCCGAAACTTCGAAGTCACTGTCAACCTTTTCCTTGTTGAAATAATATATAAACATGACTCTATTAAAAAGTATTCAGCAATCATTCAGCTTAATATTAAATTGATTTTTACTTATAAATTCACGTAAAAGCAAGCATTATCACGTATATGAATATATTATGTAAACACACACGCGCGCGCATATTGTTGACGGCATAGAAAGTATATATCGTTGAGAGAACATAACATTTCCATTTTTTGGGAAATTAGATCTTTTACTTGGTTCATCGATTGGACTGTACCCATACTGGGGCATCGCCTGGAAGGTTTTAGTAGGACAAAGGCATACACAAACATACACACACATACACAATACACACACATATATATATATATATACACGCACACAAATGTACGCATACATATGCATATATATATATATATATATATATATATATATATATGACGGAGTTCTTTCAGTTTTCGTCTACCAAATCCTCTCACAAGGTTTTGGTCAGCCTGGGTGCAATAGAAGAAGATACTTGCCCAAGGTATCACACAGTGAGACTGAACCCAGATCCATATGGTTGGGAAGCAAACTACTTACTACACAACCATTTCTGCGCCTACACTTCCAGTCCGAGTAATTGCATTTAGAATGTATTGGCCCATCAAAGATTAGGGTAAAAGATACATATCTAAGGTACTGCATGGTGGGATAGAACCAAGAAACACGTGGTCGTGAAAGGAACGTTTTAAGCACAACTATACCAGCACCTGTGCATCTGCTTCACAGTTTCTCTGTTTGTACTCGTGAAGATGATTAAGTTTTACACTGTATTAACGCGTAAAAACATCTCACTTGATGGTAAATGCGATATGAACATTACATTTGTATGCTAGAAATTTCTTTCAACACTCCCTAATTTTCATACCAAACAGAACACTTCTAAATTGTATTCATATCTTGACTTAATTTTGTCTTATTTTTCGTGTTGCTATCCAATCAAGCTTTCTTAACGAACGTGTCTATACACCATCCGAATTTGCCTTTAGTCAGAACGAGTTTATTTCTCAATATACTTTCCTTAATTAAGCTTTCTAGTTGAGGGTAGCAGGATTTCGTTAAAGTGAGGCAGTTACTAAGAAAAGTACGTCTCTCCCATTATGAACTATATTAGATGTTACAACACTCTCCCATTATTTTCAGTGAAAAATTTCTTCCTTTGCATCTTGACTCGATGTACATACTGAATCAGTGTGATAAAGAGTGTTGCCTTTTGTTGTTCTTATTGTTATTTGGCACTAGATAAGCCCTGGCTAAGCAGAGCTACGTTCAAGGCATACTAGCTGTGACCATCCGTTATTTTTGTGATGTCTACAATTATATTATCGAATGTATCCTTTCTTTATATTTTTCGCAGTTAGGGTGTAATTCAACCGGAATTTCGTTGGTTGTGATAACGAGGGATCAAGTGATAATTTTCTCATTATCTCTTATTTTCAATCCAGATGAAGGCCTGTGGGGGTAGTATATATATATATATATATATACATATATATATATATATATATATATATATATATATATATATATATATATATATATATATATATATATATATATATATATATATATATATATATATATATATATACATATATATATATACATATATATATACATATACATATATATGTATATATCTATATATATATATATATATATATATATATATATATATATATATATATATATATATATATACATATATGCATATATATATATATATATACACACACGCATATATATATATATATATACCTATATAATACATACATACGTATGTGTGTTTAATAGATGTCTTTGATATATGCAAATAATATATTATGTATATATACACACATATAATTGATAATAGTACAATTATTTATGATAACAATCATTATATAAACCATATTTAACACCAATATATAAATATAAATATATATGATATAAGTATAAATATAAATATATATACAAATTTAACCTATTGATCTCATAATTTTGTAATTATGCCCTTTAATAATTTACTTTAATTTTACTTTAACCATTGCTACTAATCCATAATATCTATCTCATCGTTAAATAGAATATAAATCTAATTAACATTGAATAAACCCCAAATCAATACTACCCAATTTTTACATAAATGCTGTATTTTGAAAGCTTTATCGTTTATTTTTATTCTTATGAAATATTATAATCCCGCATTTATGACTTTTGATACTTTTAATATATTTCAATATATAAATATGAAAATTTAATCTACATGTACTTATTGATATCTATTTTTTTACTACAACCCCATTTCTACATAAATGTTGTATTTTGAAGGATTTATCGTGATTTTTATGAAATATTATAACCTCGCATTTATGACTATTGGTACTTTTAATATATTTCAATACATAAATATGAAAATTTAACCTGAATGTACATATTGATATCTATTTTATCCATATAACGTTACAGACATATTACTAAAGTGAAACACAAGCTATTTTTCATTTTAAAAATATCTAATGAAATAATTACACATATGTATGAAATAAAGGGAGATCACCAGTTGCTCAAAGTTTGACCTAGAGAATTTCTCTAGCATTTAGCAACATTTCGTAAGTGAGTATTATATAGTTTTTTATGCACCCTATATTTTAAATACAAAATATTTTTCTTCGAACACCAGAAATTATATTCTAACTAATTAAATCCTTAAATAACACCAATGTTATTCATCCAACATTTATTTATATTTCCCAATATAATTTTTGTATATTACACCCGTCACGATAAGCTACATCAGCCTTTCTACCAACTACCTTACATAAACCTTTATAAATATAAATATAATACATATATGTTTTGAAATAAATTTGAAACTTTAGTAGCATTTTAACGTTCAATACTAGCTAAATTTCAAACGATAAATTTCTAATCACACGAAGTCTGCTTCTTTCAAAGCAGTGTGTTTACATTTGAAAATTACTAAACATAGTCCTCAAATAAGTCATTTAGTAACTCAACACTAAAATACATTTAATTTTCCTGAAGAGATCGACAATATACCGCATATTACATCTTTAAAAGTTACAATTATTGATGATTCTGAAATATTGTTATATTGAAACATATGTAGAATATGTTTTTGGATATTTTGGGGTTATTTTGTTGATGTGGTTCCTTTTATACTTGTGGAGTGGCTGTGTGGTAAGAAACTTGATTACCAAGTACATGGTTCCGGGTTCAGTCCTATTGTGTGGTACCTTGGGCAAGTGTCTTCTACTATAACGTCGGGCCGATTAAAGCCTTGTGAGGGAATTTGGTGGAAGGAAACTGAAAGAAGCTCGACGTATAAACATATATATATCTGTTTATATGCATGTATGTGTTTGTGCCTCCACCATCACTTGAAAACCGATGTTGGTTTGTTTACATCCCTCGCAACTTAGCGGTTCGGTGAAAAAGACCGATAGAATAAGCACTAGGCTTACAAAGAATAAGTCCTGGGGTTGATTTTTTTGACTAAAGGTGGTGCTCCAGCATGGCCGCAGTCAAATGACTGAGACAAATATAAGAATATAAATGGTATATATCTATATATAAAACAAATGATAGCGACGGGAGGTAGAAATCACGGGAAACTTTATTGCTCACAACGATCGTTTCGACACATCCTGCATCGATCTTTCACGAGTGAGAAGCTATACATCTAGTTGTGGGACATCCCTATATATATATATATATAAGTTATATATATATATATATATATATATATATATATATATATATATATATATATATATATATATATGTTGCGTCGACGTCCCAAGCGAAGAAGTAGGATCGCCCATGACATATAAATAGAGGTAGTCTAGCCGTGGTAGAGGAGTTGAGTGACTGTTGAGTAGCAGTCGTGTAGCGGTTAAGTAGATATCCACTGTTATGTCTCAAGCTACTGCTATCTAGCACTTTCGGATGATCTCTACTCAGCAGTCACTCAACTCCTCTACCACGGCTAGACTACCTCTATCTATGTCTTGTATATATATATATATATATATATATATATATATATATATATATATATATATATATATATATATACACATATATATATATATATACATGTGTTCGTGCGTGTATATATATATATATATATATATAGTGAGAGAGAGAGAGAGAGAGAAGGGAGAAAGAAAGGGACAGAGAGAGTGAGAGAAGCATCTTACTACCAATCATGTTAGCCGGTGCAGCCTGTACTCAATCGGATCGTCGCTGACTAAAGTGGCAACACTAACAAGCTTGCTTTGTGAGGATGCTGAGTTTTGAACACTATGGAAGATGAAATGTAAGCCTGTAAAATCTCAAATGATTCAACAGCCATCCATCCAATGATGTGCATATGCATGTGCATGCACATGTAATTTTAAATTTGTACGAAAAATGCAATATAGGAAAAGGATATTCTCGTTTGGAACTTGCTTTGTTTGTGCTCTCTAGTCAGCTTGCCACTTTTGTTCCTTATTAGTTTAAAGGCTTCTATTCGTGCCTCACAAACGCTTATCATTATAAAATGTATTGATCCTTTTTGTGCCGTGATGCTATTTCTGTTTCGGGCCTACGTTAAATCTCTAGTTTCGGACCTCACAATGCAGTGTTTGCGGTATCACTCATTTCTGTGGCAATTAAATACAACTGCTTCCTCATTTCCTTCGTTCTTCACGGCAGAGAGAAAGTGTAGAATAGGCCGGAGCAGTCCTGATTCTCCAAAATTTACGCAACTGCGCCGCTTGTTGACGAGCCAACAGTGTCTTAGAGGTGGCTCGTTATTGTTGTTAAACTGTTGTATGATTTCATCGACGTGCGAATCTATGAAAGGGGTGTATTACCTCTGTAATTTCAGTGCAAATGATGGTTACACGAAATAGCGAGTCGACAACCAGCATTTATTTCAAGTCACGTGTCACGTTCTCACGTTTCTTGCGGGATAGATTTTTTCTTCCTGTTGTCATCAAGATGTTATGGCATTTTCAAATTAAAGGTAATTTAAGATTAGAGGGAAGATAGTGAAAATAATGTATGAATTTCGCTTCTTTATGGAGTGTGGGATTCAAAGCTGAAAGAAATAAAAGATGTTCAGATAAAATTACAAAAGAACAGCTCATGGAAAGGGTATCATAATGGGACTACAGAACATCATGAAATATAAAGGAGTATCAAAAAGAACAAAGACGAAGTTGTTAAAAATCAATGGTATATCCAGTAATGATGCGCGGATGCGAAAGCTAGACGATTAACAAACATGAAAGAAGGGAAATTGATGAATTTGAAATATGGTGCTGGAAAAGATTATTGAGAATATCGTGGACAGAGAGAAGATCAATAGTGAATCAAACTAAACCACTGATTGTCAAAGAAAGGTAATGAGGGCTTGTGGAATAGAAAAGAGTATTATGTTAGGAAAAAAAAAATCTAAAGGTTCAATAGGAAAGGGATCACTACGATTGATGGACAAGAAAGGAAGTGTGTAAGAAGACTTCTTTCAATTAGAATTAGAGTCTCCATATCGATGAGATCAACAGAAGTAGAACAGAACTTATAGATACACCAAAGGAAAAAAATATACTCATACACGTCTAAATATGTCTGTTTACCTGAATGAAATATAAAATATATAATTTTTATTCATATATTTAAATGTTTTAGCAACGGCAGAGAAGCTAACGTTACTACTGTGCTATTCGAAGCGTATAAATATTAATTACCTTTTAACCGATTGAAATATTCTATAGGAAACTGATAGAAATATATTGCTGAATCAAAAGTAAAACAGGAAAGAATATCGATTATCATGAAACGATGCCTGAAGGACAGTATTGTATTGGTTCTCGTTCCAATGGCTGAATTGATTAAGTAATATTGGTGATTGAAAAACAGACATCATGATACTTACTCAATCAAATGAAAGAAAGAAAAACTATTGACGATGAAGTAGTTGCTACTTACAGGTTATATATATATATATATATATATGTGTGTGTGTGTGTGTGTGTGTGTGTGTGTGTGTGTGTGTGTGTGAGTGTGTGTGTGTGTGTGTGTGTGCATGTATGCATGTATGTATGTATAGTGAGGGACAGGAAGGAGAACTATATAAATACATACATACACGAGAAAACACACATACACGCACAAACATATACACACTTAATGAGTCACTAAACAAAGTTTGTTGCATAAAGCGAAATATACAGAAAGGAATGTCTGATGAAAAACTTTGCAAATTTTACGCATCACTCTGATGTATTATCTAATAACTGTGGACAAATGTAAACAAATAATCTTTTGTTTCTCTGTGGACAGAGAAAAAGTAGGGGTGGACTGTGGGCACCCTACTTTGCATTACTGGGGAAAGAGAGGTATATGGTCAACAGATATTTATGTCGATATATATCATGACTTTCCTAAATAAGTTAGACCGATTTGCATAACCACAATGATATAAGCTGACCTCAATGGTGCATGAACTCTGAATGCAAAGAGCTGTAACTAAATACGCACAAAGCAGTTTGTTCGACGCTCTAACGATACTGCCACTTCACTATCTTTAATATCTACATAGTTATTATGCGCATGAAATTTTAGATCTGTGATATAAATCACACAATCTTACATGTTAGATAATAGCCAGTGTTACGTCCGCCAAAGTGATTGGCAAATCTTCAATCACCGACATTTCACAAACGCTTGTTCAACATTCAGTTATGATCTCCCTTTCTGCTGCTCTCTTTCTCCCTCTCTATCTGCCTCTCTCTCACCTCTTCTTCTTCTTCTTCTTCTTCTTCTTCTTCTTCTTCTTCTTCTTCTTCTTCTTCTTCTTCTTCTTCTTCTTCTTCTTCTTCTTCTTCTTCTTCTTCTTCTTCTTCTTCTTCTTCTTCTTCTTCTTCTTCTTCTTCTTTTGTTTTCTTCTTCTTCTTCTTACTACTACTACTACTACTACTACTACTACTACTACTACTACTACTACTACTACTGGCTCTGTAGTCATGATGATTATATAACACTACAACAAAGTCACTACTCTTGAAATCATTAATGTTTGAATGACAGACATAAGTGGACTCTTTTAAATGCTGACTCAACATTGTGCATATTGAGATATCTTGGCAAAACTTACATAATACAGCTACAAAAAGTTAATTTAATCCTTGAATTTTCTACTGTGTTTTATGATTGCAGGAAGAACATTTCGTTCCACAATATTTTGATGCCGCACAGTAATGCCCAATTTTCAATATTTAACACCGTTTAAACAAGATTTCATGAATCTTTAATTTGTTAGCAACACAGGGGTTTCGTTTAGTGAATTTGATGCAATTAATTCTCATTACACCGATGATGTTGAATGTTATATAACATGCGGTATTGGTTATCATGTAAAGGTGAATGACTTAGTGATTAGGGAGTCGCACTAACGATTGCAAGATCGTGGCTTCAATTCCTGGACAGGGTGGAGCACTGAGTTCTTGAGCAAAACACTTCATCTCATGTTGTTTTACGATCACTTCGACATCTGACGTGTAGCAAACCGTTCACCGGTTCAAGCAATGTCGATTTGATGGAGGAAGTGAGCTAATGTATGGCACATTACATGTTAGATAATAACTAGATAATGTTAGATAATTTGTGCAGATAATTTGTTAGATAATTTGTGGTTTGCAAGATTCATTATGTTAATTCGTGTGTTGAAATAAACTCTTTTAATATTAGTCAATTTGTTAAATATCCAACTAACTAATCGATTGTTTGTTTAATTTGGTTAAACAGTAAGTCATTTATCTTGTTCTTGTCAAAGCTCTTTCGTTGTTACTTGCAAACTTTTCAATGACTTTCGACTTAGTTCGTTACGGAGGCTGCGTTTGTCTGCTTGAGACCTTGTTGTGTGCGTGGGTGTGCATGCCGGCGTGCAGGTTCAGCAAGAATCTGCAGAACCGTCTTTCTCGGTCTACGTGAGACTGCCATCATTGGTCCTCTCTATTTCTCGACGAAGTTACTTTCACTCTATGACTATACAATAAATGTCTTCAATATTATCTTTAGATCAACATAATTTAAGATATTTCGTCTGATTTCATTGCGCGCGCGTGCACACACACACTCACGTTAGGAATGACATTGAAAATGGACAGAAAATATTATTAAAATTAAATAGAATTTATATTATTTACAATTGACGGATATTTGTCCTTTTCTTGTTTGTTGTTAACGCAACGTTTCGGCTGATATACTCTCCAGCCTTCATCAGGTGTCTTGGGGAAATGTTGATGTTGTTGTTTTTGTTGTTGCTATTATTATCATCATCATCATCATCATTATTATTATTATTATTATTATTATTATTATTATTATTATTATTATTATTATTATTATTATTATTATTATTATTATTATTATTATTCAGGTCACTGCCTGGGATCGAACTTGGAATCTTGGGGTTAGTAGCCTACACTCTTAACCTCAAGATTCCGAGTTCGATTCCAGGCAGTGATCTCAATAATAATAACAACAACAACAACAACAATAATAATAATAATAATAATAATAATAATAATAATAATAATAATAATAACAACATGGAAAAATACCTTTTCAGAGACTTCTTCATTTTTCCTGAGCTCAAACTAACCCATCTTGTTGTTCCCTCACTTGCCTCTGTCTTTAAGGTAGTATATCAGAATGGCTGCAACAGATTGACTGAAACAAGTAAAAGATAAGCGATATGTATGTATGTATGTATGTATGTATGTATGTATGTATGTATGTATCTATCTATCTATCTATCTATCTATCTAGCTAGCTAGCTAGCTAGCTAGCTAGCTAGCTAGCTATCGGTCTATCTATGTCTGTGTCTCTATGCGCGCATATATATTATTACTTCGTCAAGTGATCCTGTACATTAGAGAAAACGAAAGTAAAAACAACGTTCATACGTCTAAGGTGGGGATTCGAGACATTGCAAATGTCTAAAAAAAGAACAACCCCACCCACCCCAACATACAAACAGAATGTTTATTTGAAGATGAAATTTATAACGAAATTTTAAAACAGCTTCTAATACGCAATATGGTATTATATATTTTACATTGCATAAGGAACTGTAAGTATGAGAAACAACCAATAGCATGCGAAAGTCTGGTGGTGACGACAGCGATGGCCGGGAGGGAGGTGGGATAGTTGGAGGTCATGTAATATAACGTCTCAAAAATAGCAACAGAGACTCTATTCGTTCTTAGCCGATATGAAAATGAAAATACCGCTGTAAGTACCATTTAAAAGAAATTAAGCTGTAGTGTGTGTGTATGTGTGTGCGTGCGTGTGTATCGGTGTCTGTGTGTGTTTGTGTGTATGTGTGTGTGTGTGTGTGTGTGTGTATGTGTGTGTGTGTACGTATGTGGAGGTATGGAGAAAATTCAATATCTGAAAGTAAGTTTTATTAACGTTGATATTCATAGATTTTATTTTTCATTAACTTGACACGACCGACCATAAAATAAAAAACGAACACAAAATAGATTTTCATTAACTTTTAAGTTGATGTTTATCTACAGCCATTTAGACGACATGATATATTTATATATACACACACTTATGGATATATATACATGTGTGTATATATTTATATGTATATATACTTATGGATATCTACATGTGTATATGTATACAGGAATACGGATGTGCCTATAACCACTGAGACGGCGTTTATATATATATATATATATACCTATATTTACACATTATTCATATATACTTATATAAATAAATGCATACACACATACACACGCACACAGACACAAACCCATACACACACATATATATCGATGCATATATATGTACATATATAAATATATATATATATACATATATACACGTAAATACATACACAAATGCACGTTTATATATATATACACCACACACGCTCGCGCGCGCACATACTTTCTCGCGTACACACACATACACAGAAACACACGCACACATGTAGAATATAAGCTGCCACGCAAGCGTTTGGTGTTTGCATACGTGCATGAGTAATTATGAGTGATTACGTATTTAAATCTATGCATGTATATATGAACGTTAATTATAAATATATATTCAATGTTTAGGCATTTATATACAGATATGTTTGCGCTTATTATAGCGTTTATATACTACATATATATATTTACATATATGATAGTGTATACATGTATACTTGCACACACACATACACACACTCACACACACATACACATGCATATATATATATATATATATATATATATATGTGTGTATGTGTATGTTTCGATGTTATGCATTACAAAACACATTTTTGCAAGTAAATATTGATTTGCTTTAAAAATATACGATGCAATTCTTGTTCAGAACTCGATTTGCAAATGGAAAAGTTCGCCGGGAACTCTCCTATCAGCAAATGTAGGTAAAGGAAAGAAATCGTCACGTGGTATAAGCTTCGACCTGCAACATCCAGAAAATGAATTTAGATCTAAATTCAAAAGAAGAAAAGTAAGTAAAGAATATTTAGGTTTCCTGCCTTGAAGACGAAAGAAAATGCTAATTCTTGTAAATTTATTCATTTTAAAGGGCTATTCCCCAAGATTTAATTCTTGCTAACAACTATTTAAATTTATGCGCATGACATTTCCCGCAAAACTACATACAAGCTATGAATGTTTATCGAAGTATAATTATTTTTTTGATATTTAATATAATCTTGATACACACCTGCAGTGTTGCCTGAACTCGTGTAATAGTGTTGCAAAAACCATATACCTAGTTGTTCCCGATTTTGTTTAGCATAAGTTCAATTGTAACACAATAGGGCATTGATCAGAAGTTCTCCAGCCATTCAGAGACTATCACGTTTGCTTTTCCTTATGTAGTGTACTGAGGACTTTTTTCGAGGAGGAACAAAAATGATTCTCATACCGCTTGAAGGCGATAAAATTTGTATTTTAATGCCAAGGGAAGTAACTCTAAGTGTGTCATTGTGATAGCGTTGACGTTTCACCGCTTCCATGACAACTAACGTTATTTCTTCTTTAAGTGTAATAAGTTTGAAAGCTGAGTTAACTTGAGAGGAGTTACTTCTATATGAAATTTCCAAACAGTTTAAACGCACGAGTCTCCAATATCCAAGTAGCTAAAAAGTGTCAGCAGAAGGGCAATCTGTAGTCATGACATGAATGCGACCCGCCCCCTTAAAATGTAAGAAGTTAAGGGCCGAAACAATTGCCTGAGAAGGGTTTCTTCTCAGAAGACTTTGTGCTGTTCAGCTATCCTGAGAGTTTCTTACCACTGTAAAGTACCAATTAGAATTTATTTCTAAGACAATGTGGAGCATGATTTTGTGGAAGCTTTCGTTGCTATTTGTAGAAAATCTATCCACTACATGGAAGCGTTCTTTCCCTTTTTAGCTTGAGAACTGCTAGTCAAGTACTGAGTTTCATACAACATTTAGTTAGTCTCCACTCGTTGTCCTCTTCCTCCTCTTCCTCCTCCTCTTCCTATTCCTCCTCTTCCTCTTCCTCCTCCTTCCTCTTCCTCCTCCTTCTCTTCCTCCTCCTCCTCCTCCTCCTCCTCCTCCTCCTCCTCCTCCTCTTCCTCCTCTTCCTCTTCCTCCGCTTCCTCCTCCTTCTCTTCCTCCTCCTCGTAGATCGCCCCTTCCTTTTTCACCACCACTACCTGCTCTTCCTCTTCCTCCTCTAATATTTATGATTTTGTGCCGACCTCAATAGAAGATACAACAGATTCTAATTCCTCCAACTCTATATGCAATTGTGCCTATGTTTCAGAAATGTTATTACCTATTATTAGCTAAGTGAAAAACCCCCAATTACACATCATATATATACATATGATGTATATATATATATGTATGTATATATATATATATATATATATATATATATATATATATATATATATATATATATATATATACACACATACGTCCATTAACTTCGATTCCGGTTAAATATAGTTGCCTGAAACCACAAGCGGCCCATTAACGATGAACAATATTGCAGAGTATCTGCTCAAGGTGTCATAAAAACTTGATACATAATTAAAATCTTAATTGTCTCTTGTCACCTACACCTAATTTATTATGTCTCAGTTAACATTGTTTTATCAATTAGTAGATTATATCATTATCTCATGATTCTAGATTTTGGAATTGCGTAATTTGGGAATATTTTTGTATCTCCGGAAGATTCTATACATACATATAATATATACACTTATATACACATATGTATATACCATGATACAAATCCATTTCAGCCGATGTTACCAATCTGTTTCGTGCTGGGTATTAGATAACAGGATATTATATTACAGAATGGTTATCTAAATACGCGTACTCTCCAGAGATGGTAGATATGGAAAATATAACCTGAAGATGAAAAAATGTCAAGACTGGTTTGTGAGCGTTGTATAAGCGACAAAATGAAGTCGCGTTAAACATTTGCGGCAGGGGTTTATCAAGAGCAATGACTTTTCTACGGATCGCTTTTTTTCCAAATGTCCTGAAGAAGGGTTCATAACCCCTAAATATAGAAATACAAAGTAAAACTGAAAACGTGTTTTGTTTTCTTTTCCTTTTCATCTTGTAGTTTGCTTTTTATCTTCACGCACTGTTCCGGCGTTACATAACAAAGCACTTTTTTATAGTTAGTCTTATACCTTGTATTAATATTAATTCTAATAATAATGATAATTATAATCCAACCTTAATACTTATTTTACAGACATATGCTAGTAGAAATTCTTATAACTATGAAGACAGTTTACAAGGGAACAAATCAATGTGCAGTTGTGTAAACAAAAGTCGATGCCCTTTAGGAAATCAGTGTTTAAAGAAGAATATAGTATATTAATGTGAAGTAATAACTAGACATCGTAAGTGTTGCTATATTGGTTTTTCTGCTACTAGTTGGAAATCTAGATTTTATAATCATTCTAATTCCTTTAAATATAGAAGTAATTTACTAATCTTAGTAAATGCATTTGGAATTTAAAGGATAAGAATTTTAAACATGATTTAAAGTGGTCCATTATTAGTTATGCACCATCATTTAACATTGATAATTCTACTTGTGATCTTTGCCTCGAAGAAATATATTTTACAATTACTTCTAAATTAGTTTTATTGAATTTTAATGGGCACTTAACTCTAAAATGTTGCCATAAATTTAGAAAGACATTCAGATATTTCAATTATTAATTATAGTAGCCTTTTAATTAATCCTTATATAATAAGGTTCATTATTATTAAAGTGCTTAATATAATGAGTAAGTAATTAATTATAGCGATATAAAGTATCTAAGCTTCAAGTAAGCATAATGTAGAATTCTTATCTATAATTCTTATTCTTTTAATTATCCAACGAGAATTATATATATTACTAATTATAGTAATTTTTCAATTATTATATAATAATCTTAATTCCTTTAATAGGGTATAGTATAAAAATAAATAGGTAATTTATCCGTTATTTTTATTCTTTAGTTATCTAACATAGTCATCAATAATCGTATATATTATTATTTATTATGATATTTTTTCAATTATTATAAAATAAGGTTAATTCCTATATAAGAGTTTATCATAATGAATAAATAGATATTTCGTTGTCTTTTCTGTAATTTTTATTTTTTAATTACCCAGTGTGATCCACGGTGGTTGTATATGTTGTTGAATATGATAATTCATAAATTATCATAAAATAAGGCTAATTCCTATAGAAGGGTTTATTATCTTAAATAAATAAATGAATGGGTAATTAATCATTGTGACATAAAGTATGTAAGTTTCTATTAAACATTACGTAGAATTATTATCTGTAGTCTTTATTCTTTAGTTATCTTTTAAGCATAACGTAGAGTTCTTGTCTGCAGTTTTTGTTCTTTAAATATGCAGTGACATCATCAATTTTAGTAGATAAATATGCTTGTTTACTTCGTTAGGTTTTTCTTTTATGTAGATTTCAAATTGTCAAAAACATAGGGAAGTATTATGGCATTTTTTTGTATTTTATTTTTATAAACTAAATTAATTATTCAATGACGTTGCTCTTGATTGAATGAAGGACTAAAGTTAAATTTGGTTCGATGTTTCTTTTTGTTAGCGTTTTTTAACAGCTAATTTTTTTTAGATGTTCAGTTAGAATTTCACCAATTTAGATTACCTTGAAAATGTTGTGTTGACATAAATTTGCGCGCGCGCACTCACAAAGAGAGAGAGAGAGAGAGAGAGAGAGAGAGAGAGAGAGAGAGAGAGAGAGAGAGAGAGAGAGAGAGACAATAAAGATTATTTGCCAACATAATGTGGCAGTCCTGGTTAGGATGAATGTTACTGTTATTTAGCTACAGGAAACCTCGTCTCCAGCTGGTTATACGACCCACTATCTGTGTCCTTATATTTTCGAACAAAGGTGTTTAGCATCACCTCTCAGCACAAAGCAATATCTGCGTACCGCGGTCTCGTGGTTGTTTCACTTCGTCAGCTAGCTTGGCTAGAGATGGCACTGCTAAACGCTAGTTCGAAATTTATAATTTTTAAAGTGACACACATTCACATACTAATGAATAGAAAAAATTATTATTTCTAAATCTCTCGCGAGAAACATTCAGTAATAGTACTCTAGAATAAAGATTATTTGCCAACATAACGTGGTAGTCCTGGTTAGGACGAATGTTGCTGTTATTTAGCAGTGGTGCATGGAGTTTGTCGTATTGGGTGTGCTGCAACACCCGAGAGACGAAAATATCTAATACCTGTCCATTTGGTAATACAGAATATCTTTGAAGGAGATTTCTTTGCTATTTCTAACATGTAGAGCGAGCATATAGACACTTGATTCATTCGTTGGCTCGAAAGGGATGGAACTGAAAATAAATTAAAAATATTCAGATGAATAACAGAACCAATGTAATACTGTACTTCTTTAGCAAAATTATGTATGATTATATAATTTTCATTATATAATGAAATAATCATATAATTCATTAATTATATAATTCATTATATAATTCTCATTATAAAAATACATACTTTCCTTAAGCATATGTCGCAATATAATTTTCATTTTCGATTGAGAACAAAATTTGTATCGATGTTTAAAAATACAGGTTTACTAATGATGCTTAAAATATAGGTGTGCACGATTATATTTAATATGTTAGTGTTCACTCAAAAACGGAATGACCTTTGTTGGGAAAATATTCAGCTGGGCGATGAATGATGTCATCGGACTATAGGACACGCGTTTCTGTTTCGTTACGCTTCATCAGCTGCAGACACTGAACCTATCGTTCATAGCGTGATAAGAACTGATGTTCTTAAATTTCCGAACTAAATAGCAAATTTACTGATGCGTGAAAAAGCTCTCTTAAGTTGGAATTTATTAACCAGAGGCACACTAAGAAGCAATGTTTAAAATATGTGCGTATTTAAGATTTTCGTGTACACTTAGACGTACAAAGACCTTCTCTGCGGAAAGTGCCCTTGGAGACAAAGTCTCCCGAAGACAACGTGTATGAAAATCGCACCACTGTGGTTATTGGCAAAGCTTCGCACACATCAGCAAATTTATTATTTGTTGTTTAAATATAAGAACAGCTGTGAACGATGGATTCAGCGCCCATAGTTTATGAAGTTAGAATATCACTCTACAACATCAAGCATAAATAGGAAGCTTAAATATCACACTTTCATTAATAAAATATCGCCAGTGAATTGACATAGATTGTAAAACAATTGTATTTGGTCTTTCTCTCTTTTTACCTTCTCTATTAACGACCTGTTCATGTTTCTATTCTCTGTCTGTCATCAACTCTCTAGGGTTAACCAAATGCACACAAACGATGTTATGGATTGGTCAATTCAATCGATTAAACGCCTCCCTTAATCTCCTCCATTAGCAACTTCTCTAAGTGAATAACCTCGTGTCAGTGAAAGAAATCATATTTGTTTGGACAGATAATTTGAAGGAAGACATGAATTTATCAATTTAATTGATGCAGTTTTCTCCCAACGCATTATTATTAATCTATCATATCTGTCAAGGAAAGAGGTAATAACAGACACTTAACTGGAATGTTGATTTAATGTAGGAGTTAGCTATCAAGCTGCATTAGTCTTCATTTTCTTGTTTGTCTCATAGTAAGCACTAGTAAGTCGAGGAATTAATAGAAAGACAAAAAAATAATCAAAGATCGTCGAAAGATCACTGAATATTGATATTAGACTGGTAGTAAACTCTGCAATTAATAAGTCGTTCTGTCTTGGGACTTGACTTCTATCATTTCGCATCAACTCACTATTTTTTTATCTGCTTATCGTCACTTGACAGAAGTATCGATAACCCTTAAAAGTGCAGCTTATATCGTAACTCGCAAGGTATTGTGTTGGAGACTGTCGGATAGAAAGATCACTCTAGGGACGAAAATGTCGCTGGTTCACATACTATAGTAAGCAGTGCAATAATTACAATGCGAGACAAAACAGCTAACTCGTGATGTTCTGGCACTACAGAAACCGTTCTGACAATTTTATGGCTATAGCAGCAGACACCAGCCCAAGAAACTGCCCGTTGGGATCGAACCTCAAAATATGTGGTTGCGAAGGAAAGCTCTTAATCACACAACCGTTCATCATCGAGCGTCAGAGAATGCACAATTAGATACACACACACGCCCGCGCGCCTGCGTACACACACGCTCACACACATGCGCACATACGTTTGTGTATATATATATATATATATATATATATATATATATATATATATATATATATATATATATATAAATATATATACACAAACGTATGTGCGCATGTGTGCGTGTGTGCGTGTGTGTGTAAACTTATGGGAGTCATTCATCTTTCGATTATAATTTCAGTGGAAACTCAGCGTTTCCTTATTAAATGAGGATGGAATATTCCTCTAAAGAAATTCTATTATTTCAAATATATTCCAATGATAGAAAATATATCATCGATATGAAATGGGTGATATATATAGTGAAGTGAAGTAGCGGTGAATTTGAAGTCATCTGTTTACTGGACATCTTTCTATGAGGAAACATGCAATCACAGACATTCCAGCTGTGTTTATTTGTCTGTACTTTTTTCTCAACCATGCACGAAGTCTGAGGAAGAAAAGGAATGGATTTTCTAGTTATATAAAATCCAATGTGTTCTTCATTTTCTAAAAGGGTGGTGTTACTTGGGGAAAATTTAACTGAACTCTTTTAGAAGGTGCAGTGAGCATGCGCATCCCTACTCCTTAGCTAGTCAGTGAATTTATAAAATAAAGTGACGCTCTTAGAGCGTGTAGCCTAGTGGTTAAGGGGTGCTGAATACGATCGCGTTGTTTTCTTAAACAAAAGACTTCGTTTCACATTGCTCCAGCAAACTCAGCTGAAAAGGAGTAGCAGAGATATCTTGGGGTTAGACATGCAATGAACTGACATCCTGTTCAGGAAATGTTTTTAGCCTAAATATCTTGAAAACCCGGATGAGTTTTGACCACAATATTCTATAGGCGCGAGGCAGACTTGAAGTGATGCTAATAAGAAAATCATAATGTGAAAAAAAAGACGACTAAATTTATCATTAACCCTCTGGATCCACTTTATGTTCCCTTTAGCTAATATACAGGAATGGGTAACTAAGCAACTAAAGATCAGTCGAAGATAAACTCTCATATTAATTACTTAAAAGTAATATATGACGTGTATCTAACATAACGATAGCTTTTAAATAAAGAAAGAAAATTCTTTTTGTTTCATGTTGCTGTAAAAGGCAAAAAATCAACATCTTGCACTTTAAGATAAACGGGAGAAAAAATGGATGTTCATTGGGTTTTATTTTGCGAATTGAGAATCATAAATCACACAGACGTATTTTATTATCCAAATTAACCATGTATTATTTAATGATAAAATATATGAAAAAAAAATCGAATGTAAAAATGCATTATATAGGTCTACACATGCAAATACGTATGCATATACAGCAAAATATGTAAGTGTGCGCCCGCGCGCGTTTTGCGTGTGTGTGCATGCATGTGTGCGTGTATATGTTGTGTACGTGTGTAAGTTGAAAGACAGCGTCTAAGAGAGAGAAAGGGAGGGAGGGAGGTAGAGAAAGAGAGGGAGAAAAGGAGTCTGCTCTGCAATATATTACAAAATGGAAATAAAAATAAGACAAATATTCTATATATATATATATATATATATATATATATATATATATATATCTATCTCTATATATATATACTCATTTACTCTTTTACTTGTTTCAGTCATTTGACTGCGGCCATGCTGGAGCACCGCCTTTTGTCGAGCAAGTCGACCCCAGGACTTATTCTTTGTAAGCCTAGTACTTATTCTATCGGTTTCTTTTGCCGAACCGCTATTTTACGGGCACGTAAACACACCAGCATCGGTTGTCAAGCGATGTTGGGGGGATAAACAGAGACACACAAACATATACACACACATACATACATATATACATATATATATACATATATACGACGGGATTCTTTCAGTTTCCATCTACCAAATCCACTCACAAGGCTTTGGTCGGCTCGAGGCTATAGTAGAAGACACTTGCCCAAGGTGCCACGCAGTGGGACTGAACCCAGAACCATGTGGTTGGTAAGCAAGCTACTTACCACACAGCCACTCCTGCGTCTCTCTCTCTCTCTCTCTCTCTCTCTCTCTCTCTATATATATATATATATATATATATATATATATATATATGTATGTGTGTGTGTGTGTGTGTATGTGTATATACACACACACATACATATGCATACGCACATATGTGAGTATACACACACACACACATAGACTTACATATATATACATATTTATATATCTGAGATTTGAAATGGACCACTGACTCGTTAACGCTGCTGCGCTAACTTGACTCTGACTTCCGCTTTGTCTGTCTTAGGACTTGTCTTTTTTCTGGTTGAGTGGACAAGAGATACGTGAAGAAAAGTATCTTGACTAAGCAAATGATGTGCATCCCGGATCCGGATTCGAATCCATGACCTCATGAGCGGGAGCCAAGTTATGTAACAACTAGGTCACGGATCTTCTCTAATCTACTTGACACTTCGATCCCATAAAACAAACCAAAAACAGAAAACCGTTGAATATAGTCACAGTTCAGTGACTGAAATTAATAAAGTGGAAAGAAGAGAAAATAGTAAGATACATGCTTGCAGTTCGGCTCTCTTTGTGATAAAATACTTTAATGACATTTTTTATATAAAAAAAAATAAAATAAAAAATGTTATACATTGTCTGAATCATATGTAAAAGTTTTTAGCTCAATTTCGACTCTCAATAGAAGGAACTTTATTACATTTATAATGCTTTCTCTACAACCATGAAAACCACGACCGTTATTTCCTCATGTCTTGTGTTTAATATGGTTGATTAACTATTAATGGTTGCCTCTGTTGATGAAAAGACAAAGAATTGAACTTAGTCTCACTCTGGTCTGTAAGCTAAATATACAGCTTTATTATTAAGCAACCCAATATCATCATTATTATATAAATCAGTAGGCATGCGCGATTTTCTTAGACTTTAACGTTGATTTCCCTTGTGAACTCTTTGATCCTGAGAAACTTATATCAAACACCAAATCTATATATATATATATATATATATATATGCTATGATGAAAATGTGCAGCATATCAAATTGTTATGAAATGAGTTTTTCCGCTAGATATAACATATCCTTTTTCTCACTCAAGTTTGATTTGATCGAGAAAGCTTCCATTGCCGATCCTACTGGCTATGAAGTTCTGTCGGGTTTGATTTCTTCACTACTAATATCCTGAATTTCTAGACATAATCAACTAAGGTCTCTCCTGAATCCTAAAATATCTTGAGCTTGTGCAATTTGTAACGAATATTACCCGGTAAGATTCATTCTACAAATTGTTTTTCTTCTTAACAACAAAGAATGTCATAGCATTATATTGGCATAGAAATAACATTTTAATAATGATTAGAAACAAGATTTAATCAATTACAGCTTTGCTTTCTTCAATGGGCTAAATTTCTTCTGACGAGCAAGCCATGAGCAGAGGTCACATAATTTGGTTGATGATTGATTTATTGACTAGAGTGATCAGATTCGGGATTTTAAACAAGGTCCATCACATCCACACGCAGTAGGTCTGAAATGCTGTCTGACAAGTGCAGTTGTTATTTTCGAGAAGTGTACTTGGTGCCATGTTGTCTATGATCGAGTAGACCTATGACCAATGATGTTCCAAGTTGAATATCCTCACACTTTGTATATTAGGAAATACATAGTCAAATTTATCCTTTATTAAAGCCGGTAATATATAGTTTGAACGAAGTTTGGTTGGTTATATTTTGTGAGCCGATTGACCACATTGCGGTTGTCTCGTTCGCTTGTAAATAAAATACAGTGGTGCATGGGAACTTCACAGGGAAGCAGAACACACTGGCGAGAAATTTATAGATATTGTCAAAGAGGTTTTATTCATTACCTACATTAGTTGATGACATATAGCAAATATCACTATAGTCTACAACAGCTAGCATTCACTTATCAACAGCCTGCAGACACATACTAATTTCAAAAGCCAAAATTCTCGCAGAAGGAAAAAAAATCTTGGTCTTATTTCACCAGTTTTAACAAGATGAACTGAAAAAACATGAGGCTTCGTGGTTTCCTAATAGTTCTGTCTGTAAAATCCTTTCTCTATGCCTAGAACATTATGTTTTTGCGACAAAAATAATAGGCACAAGGACCGAAATTTTAGGGGAGGGGGCCAGTCGATTAAATCGACCCTAGTACGCAACTGGTACTCAATTTATCGACCACGAAAGGATGAAAGGCAAAGTCGACCTCGGTGGGCTACAAAAAATAATAATGATAATGGAATCATGTCCCCTTAGGTAGGTTTAGTAAATCATGGAAGGGCATCTTCAAGACAGGTTTGAAAAGCCATTACTTTATGTACACATATTATTCATGAATGTTAAATATTGAATTATCATTGTTCATGTTGTTGAACTCCTAGTAGGCCTTGATATAGTTAACCTATGTTTGATCAAAAGCATTCCAACCATGATCCTACTCTCTTTTTTACATCTCGAAATACTATCTGCTGAGCAATGTCTTCTTGGTTTTTGTATAAATGATAGGGTATATGATTTGAAAGATTTTTGGCCTCTATTTCTAACAGACAAAGCAATGACGTAGACACTCATTCATTGTCTTGAATCTGCTTGTTACAATTACATGTATGTAAGCCACTTCTGATAATATTGTAGAAGACTTCAGAAGTAATATATTGGTTTTGACGTACCGTTATGTTCTAACCCTGATCTAGAAACGAAAGATACACAAAAAGCACTCTGAATATAAAGTATTTCTACTGGTTTCCAGTGTTGCGTTCCACTTCTACGATAGTTTGCTGTTAAGATAACTATGCCAGTGAGAATTAAATGTTATCTATGGATGTTATGTTCTGACAATTACTGCATACTATACATAGTCAATCTCAATATGTATAGCAACTTTCTTCTTGTTTTGATTTAATTCTTAATGATACACTTCAATTTTTTTAACAGTCCTCGCAAGATACGAATGCAAATTGGATAGTGGCCTTAAGGGAGATAATTCGGTCGGACATGAATACGTGTGAGAAATATTTTCAGTTTATATGCACTCATTCTAATTTCATGCTGATGTAAGAAAAAGAAAGCACGTTGTGTTTTGTTTTTAAGCGAGAGAGTAAACCTCGCTTAAAAGGAAATAAACACTTTGGATTATAAAGGACGAAACACTTCGGAATTACTGAGTGAAAGAATACTAAATCATAAAAACAGAGCGGGTATTTGGAATCGTCAATTGTTAATTTACAAGCAGAATGTGATTTATTTGAAATGTTAAATGTGAAAATCAGCACGTCTTTTAGATAATAATAAAACAAAATTTAAAAGAAATTTTTCGAAATTTATGAAATTACTTCTAAGCTCTCTCAACAGCTTGCCTTCTTTCACTGATTTTATTCAATGAAATGTGAGCTGTTAGTGAAATGTGAGCTGTGAAATGTTTATGCAGCCGTAAACCGGAGAAAGGGAATTACAAGGATATGCGTCACGTATTAGTATAATTAACTTGAGTTGAATCATGGAATTATTTTAACTACAATTTCCGTTGTTGCTATTGATGTCTTAAGCATTACCAAACGAAACCACTAAATATGGAAGATTTCTTGGCATTTTATACGTTGTCTTCTATTCTTTTCCTTTTACAACTATAACAAGCTTTAGTTCGTTTGTTTATTAAAATTTTGTTTTCATTAAATAGTGGTTAAAAATTCAGGCTAAAAGCATTTTCCATAAATAGAATTTTGTAATATCCATCATACTCCATATTCTATATTAATTTTCATTCTGTTTTCAAACATGAAAACGCCCTAACATAATTTTTGCTTGTAGTTTTAACCACGAGACGAATATATTCCGAGCAACAAATCTTCTAAAATGGATACTATATTGATTAGTGCATATTTCTTATTGCTTTCGTATATTTTATTCATCTATTTCTCTATTTATTTACTTATTTATTTACTAGAAGATGTCAGATATGATGTATTCCTTGTTATTATGAAATTTTCATGGTCGAACGCCATTAAATATTTTATTTGATCTAAAGTAGCGGTAATCGAGAAAACAGCATGATTGCAGTGAATATATAACGAACAATGTTACAAGATTATTAAACATCTAATAAGTAAAATTAGTGGTTTTGTGTATATCTACACAAGCACGCACATACTCACACACACGCACACACACACACACACACACACACACACACACACACACACACACACACACACACACACACACACAAGATTAACACATATAAACGAACATATACACGCACACTTATATATACACGCATTTATATAGCCACACTTTTATACAAAGATGCATTTTTAGGTTTCTGTATGTGTTTACATACATACATAAAACATATATATATGTACGTATATATATTCATATATATATATATATATATATATATATATATATATATATATATATATATATATATATATACACATATATATATATATATGTATATAAATGCATATATACATACACATACATATATACATGCGCACATAAACATACACAGACATATACATGACATACATATATATTACATAATTGCAAAATGTTTTACATAATCTTTTACATTATTACATAACCTTGGGTAAAATATGTGGATATATTTTGTGCTGCAATATGACGTTTAAGTAAAACAGTTAAATCATCAGTAATTTTTATACATACAATATTGTATATATGTATATATAAATACATATGCACACACACACATACACACATACGCACATACATATATATGTGTATGTGTATGCATTCACTTATATATATATGTATATATATATATATATATAAGCTCATATAAATACACGCATATATATATATGTATATATGTATATATATATATATATATATATATATAGCAAATATGTATACGTAGTGTGTTCGTATATATATATGTATATATATATATAGATATATATATATGTATGTGTGTGTGTGTGTGTGTGTGTGTGTGTGTGTGTGTGTGTGTGTGTTTATATATATTTGTGCATATATCTATATACATAGATAAATGTGCATGAATGTGAGTGTGTCTGTGTGTGTAAATGTGAATAATACACGCAGTTCGTAGAGGCATGTGGTTTAGTTGTTAGGGCGATGCACTCTTGATTGTAAGATCTCGGTTTTCATTCATGGACCGGATGATTCATTTTGTTCTTGAGCAAAACATTTCCTTTCACTTGCTTTCAGTTCAATCAGGCGGCAAATATGAATAATACAGCGATGGACTGGTGTCCCACCCAGGAGTAAATGCATTTACGCCACAAAATCCGCGATATCGGTCTTATGAGCTTCTGGATCAGGGAGAACCTTTGATACCTTTTGGTAGCACAATTTACTGAATTCCATATATGCAGTCGAAAGCTCGGCTATTCAAACATTACCAGCGACAATGCATCCAGAGTATATTGGCAAGAGGAGGCTGAAATGTTTCTTGGGCATCTCTGTTACCTGAGATGGTTGCTTTCAGATTTGTTGTTGTATAGTCCAAACTTTAATTCTGATTGCGTTGATCTATGGTAACATTACCTCTTCAAAGATATATAGAACTATATTATTTAATCTGCAGTTTCAGTTTTGCAGACAGTATAGTGTGATATAGATGGAGCTACAGTTATTCACGGCTGTGCATTACGCATCCATATTTTACATACGTCTCTTCCTCCCGAATATAACAACACTGGTTGGTGAACTTTCTGTTCTACATCGGCTGCCATCAGCAGTAAATGCACTCAAACGTTGATTATTTCGAGTAAAACAGTTTTCGTCAATCACAATCTGCAACATTTTCAGTCCTTCTCTCTGTTCAGTGACCCTCGTTCAGATTTGCAAGGTACCTCTTCTCCTATGTCACTTCTCAGTGATCCATTGCTATGGGAATTTCGAGAAAATGATGTTTCTGCTCTTGATATCAGTAAATTATCTTACAATGTTTGGAAATCGAATTTTCTATTTGAACACGTATACTGAACATGTAAAAGAATGCGTCCAGAGTCTATAGGCAAGAGGAGGCTTAAGTGCTTCTTTGTCGTCCCTGTTACCTGCAAATATATTCCACCATGCCATTAAAATGATTGTTCCCAGATTTGTTTTTGTTCTAATAATAAACTTAAACGTACACTCAACATAAATTATGTGAACATTATGTTCACAAAAAGAAACTAGTAAACAAGATACAAAACGACGTATTCTGAACAGTAATAGGAATGCATGAGACTGACTTTGGTTTTCAGCTCTGAAGCATAGCTACAATTAGTGCCAGCAATACAATTGGGTAATTCCAATCCTCTCCTGCAACTTGAATTTGTGTCTTTACTGAAGCAAACCAATAATTAACATTTCCAAATAAAGATAGCTATTCTTTTTTTTTTTAATTTGTGGAGTGAAACAAGTTGTAATAAATTGATAAAACGTAATTTTCAAACCACCGTTAGTATCGATTCTTGTGCAATGAAAGATAAGGCAGATTTTGTCGTTGTCATACTCAAAATACTTTTCCAACAGTTTTTGTCTATTAATAAGTTATCACAAAGTATTTTGATCAAACGGAATTATCGGACCATATTGCAGAAGTTTTTACTTTTCTTTGAGCAGACTAAACCTCTTATCTCTAGGTATCTGTTTTATTTTCCTCTGTTCTATGTATACGTTCTCTTGACATTAATTTAACTTGGAGGGAACACAATCAAATAGCCGTTATTTTCGTTGTTTGAAATTGATTGTATGAGTTACTGCAATACTTTCAAAGAGCCTCCCATCAATAAATTGACATTAAATATAATCGGATATAGCTTTGAGTCAATGCTGACATAACATTGTACTTATCAACGGTTTCTGAATATGTATATGTCAAGTGGAAAAAAATAGAGAAACTTTCTACTAGAATCAGAGATACTCTTTATGCGCAACTGGAAATAAAATATTTATCTTCCGAAAACTTTTCTCAGTTCCTGCCAGTGTTTAAAGAGATTTTGTTGTCGTCATCCATTATATCAACAAACCGCATTTTTGGGGGTGAAGGTGGGAGGGTTTAGGCAAAAATTAAAGACGGCTCCGTTTATATGGCTGATAAACAGAAGCGTATTACGGAATTACGGGAAACAAAGAAAATATTTCAAGTTTGAAAATTTAAATTTTGATGTATTACCTAAACCTTTGGATTGTAACATTTACTTAGCTAAATGAAAAAACAACAATATTCCTTTTCCCTCCCTATAGAATTTCCGCATTTGAACCGATGCCAAAGTACCAAAATGGAAAATAAAGATGCATCATCATCGACTAGTTGCATTTCATTCATGAGATAACAAGACTTCTTTTATACGCATGTCGGAATTCATCGATAAATCAATAAAAATATTTGTCTGACCATCGCTAGAGAATAAAACTTGAACTAGCTTATTCTAAGGACAGAAAGAAAGAGAGACAGAAAGAAAGGAAAAAAGAAAGACAGACAGAAAGAAAGAAGAAAGAAAGACAGAAGGAAAGAAAGATATGAAGGAAGAAATAAATAAATAAATAAATAAATAAATAAATAAATAAATAAAGAAAGAAAGAATAAAAAATTTAAAAATCGATAATATCAGTGATTGTTGTTTCTTTGGTAAACGTTCGTAAAGACATTTAGACTCTGTTGCATGATTCTTGGACAAATAAATTGTAATGAAAGAAATTGTAAACCGAGAGGTATTTATTTTAGATTAAGACAGCTAAAATTATTGAATTTTCCATTGAAGGAACCTAACATGAAGTTGCATGGACTTTTCGAGGAAATAAAGCTGAAAATGAATTGAAGAATTATAGTGATTCGAACGCTGTTTCTCGGTAGCTAGGTTTTTGGATGTAAGAGTTAATGCGATTGTCTCTTCGTGTATTCACAACAGTCACTCCCTGTTTTTATAGCCTACGAGCTCACAGTTTGCCGTATATTGGTTTCGAATTTAGGTGCAAGACCCGGCGTGCTAACGATACTGCCAGTTCGGCGCCTTATTTCAAATTTTCTTACAAGGACAGCATTTTCGGGGAGGGACTAAGTTGATTAGACCGACCCAGTTTTCAAAAGGACGAAAGGCAAAATTCGCCCTCGGGGGAATTTGAACTCAGAACATAAATACGATCCTAGACACACCATCTGCTAACGATCCTACCAGCTCGCCACCTTAAAGTTTGCAGCATAGTGATAGTGCAAGTATTTACTCTGATTTACAAAATAATATTCCGATTCGAAAATAGATATAACCAAGCATTTACTATCAGCTTTCATATCATGATTATTTATATTTACACTGAAAAAGAAGGTAATACAAAAGTACAGCTCCTACTATTCGCCACGAAATAACTATTATAGGTTAGCTGTAGTTATCTTAACTATCTTATCTATGATTAAAAGAAGCATACAAATGTTCATACAAACACATTACAGAAACCTATTTCTTTTAATCGTAAATACCTTAAATATATTTCCATTGAATTCTAATGCTGATTCTTATCCAGAAACATCAAAGTAACAAAAACATTTCTCTTGAATCCAAACACACTACAGATTCAATAGCAATGAAAATATAAAACTGTTAGACGATGCATTTTTCGTAGCGACTAAAAATGAAGTAACTTCTTATCTGTTATGTTTTTATTTTTGGAATGTTTTATTCCGAGAAGAGTAGGCAGCCTTCATGGCTCTCTTAAGAGCCTCCACGACAGGTGAAGGAAAGGGAGATTATCCGCTGACCATTAACTTGGTTTCCAATCACCAAACGGTGGCAGTGATGTTATACAATATGGCGAATTAAATATATCACCAAATGACAACAGACATCCATACGACAGAGATCCTGTTCACTAAATTTCTCTCACAAAGCTTTCAGCAGCGGATAAATTTCTGAAACCCAGCAATTTCAACTTCTTTGCAAGTTAACCAGAAAACTACAAAAACCCGTATATGAACTTTTTAGACTGCTAAGATTAAGGCTGTTAATTGGCAACTTTAGCATGTACAAGTCAATAGTTGCAGAAACAACGTTGTCAGGGCTTAGATTCCAGGAGGATTGGGTGAAGTATTTCGAATCACGAGGGTTGCAGGGGCAGGAGGGGAAAAGGAATGAGTCGGTGGAATTATGTATGCAGCTAACTAGTTCAGAAGAAGAGAAGTCATTGTAATAGGAAAGGCAGATGGTGTGTGTGTGGTGTGTGTGTGTGTGTGTGTGAGAGAGAGAGAGAGAGAGAAGGAGGGAGGGAAGAAAAAGCGAGCTAAGATGGCAACGTATCAGTAAGTGAACCATCGCCATATGATTCAATAAAATGTATTTGCTTTGGGTAAGGTTTAAAGTGGTGAAGTGGAAGAGTCTGTAGAATATACAGAATGCCTATTGATGGAAATGTTAGAGTATTGGACAAGGTGCATTATAGCATTTGTTCCGACTGGCTGCATTCCGACAGCAACACTGTGACCGCACACAAACGAATGACGAATAATGTCGTTATCACATTTGATTCCTATCGTCCAGAAATACAGTTGTTTCACCTTCAATAAATTAGTTGTAAATTTCTTCAAGGTGGTACCCCAGCATGGGCGCAGTCAATTGATTGAAACAATTAAAAAGCAAAAATAAAAATTATACATACATACATACATATATATATATATATATAATACACATATATATATATATATATATATGCATAAATATACAAGCATATCTATACATATATATGTGTATATATATATATAAAATCTCGACTCCGTCGGCCACAAATGAGTATGGGTGCACCTAAGAGGTTTCCTTCCGGGGTACAAGTCGGGGCGAAATTCGCCTCAGCGGCGAACGCACAACCTAGGGTTATGGAAGATCAGCAGTCGCCCATGCATACCAACATCCCCTATTCACACCACCGATATTATCCAAGAGAAAGGCAAAGGCCGATACAGCATGGCTGCCAGTGACGTCGCAGCTCATTTCTAAAGCTGAGTGAACTGGAGCCGGTTTTTCCCAAGAACACAACACGCAGCACAGTCCGGGAATCGAACTCACAACCTCATGATCGTAAGCTCGACGCTCTAACCACTCAGCCATGCGCCTTCACACACACATGTATGCATAAATACATAAGTATATCAATACATATATACATATATGTGTGTATATGTATATATATATGTGTACATATGCATAAGTATAAATACATACATACATATATATATATATATATATACTGAAATACTACACCAGACTTTAAAATACTCCCATACATCTCCACACATAACCCTAGAAACAATGAAGCCTTCAACATTATCATCCAATATCTACCCATCCTCACAGGAGATAAAACAATGAACAAAATTTTAGGCTCGCAGAAAATTATCAAAAGCAAATTGCAACCGAAATCATTGAAAAAAATATTAACCAGCGCAAGACTATATCCATTAACAACGGAACCAAAGTGAAAAAATTTTGTCGACCTAAGTGTGGCGCATACCCCCAACTTTTGGAGGGTTCAGAGTTCCACTTTAAACAAGGTGAAATATTTCACCTGTGCCTCGGGGAACCTAATCTATACCATTACATGCTTAGGGTGTGGTAATCAATATATTGGCCAAACAGGAATATCACTCCGTCGAACAACCACTCTCTACAAAGAACAAATCCGCCACCCACAATACAGACAGATACAGCTCAGTGAAAACACAGAAAGGTGTGCTAGGAATCTTAATCCTAATTTCCTAATTTATTTTCCCTTTCTATCAATGTTCACAGAACACCTCAGTACAGCAAAGAATGAATAAAGAGGCAACTTTCATCAATAAATATCTTGCACGACTCAATATGACATAACATAGTACAGAACACTACTAACTTTTCAATTAATACCACTAACTCCCATACGTCCCATACACCATTCACATTACAGATTTATATCTACCCTAATTGCACCAAATCCAGAATTACCTCCCTACACATAATCTTTTTATTCAGAGACTAGTACACCCGACATCGTTCGGTAATCGGTGCACATTCAAAGCAGGCAACAGTAATTTTACGAAACCGGTATGCCTTTGAATCTCTTTAACAATTCACAATGATGACTTTTATTACTTTTGTTACTTTTATTCCTACCTCAATTCATCTAGTATATATCTCTCGCTGCTGTTCATGAAAAGCCTTTACTTTTTTTGATTTCTAATGTGCATTTTCGCTTTTGTCTTCTTTTTACTTTCCCCTTACATTTCCACGTGTAGATCGTATTTTCTTTTTGTAACATATTTCTATTATATATATATATATATATATACATATATATATATATATATATATATATATATATATATATATATATATATATATATATATATATATATATATATATATACACACACATACATATATATACGCATACATATATACATATATGCGTACACACACGCGCACGCACACACACACATCCTTTGTCTATTATGACTTTTGGTCATATTGATTGCGGCCAACCTGGGGTACCGTCTTGAAGAATTTTACTTGAACGAATCACCTACAGTACTTAAAAATTTTTTAAACTTGGTACTTTTTCTATATGTCTTTTTTACCGAAACTCTAGTTTGCGGGGACGTAAACGTACTAACACCGATTGTCAAGCGGTGTCGTAGGTGGGGAACAAACACAGACACATATCACATAATCACATATGTATATACGACGAGCTTCTTTCAGTTTCTTTCTGGCAAATCCACTCACAAGACTTTAGTAAGCCCGAGATTATAGTTGAAGACATTGGCCCAAAGTGCCACGCAGCGGGACTGAACCCGAGACCATATGATTCCGAAGCAAACTTCCTTCCAGACAGCCATGTTTATATATATATATATATATATACCAAAGTAAAGTTATAAGATAGCGCACGAGTGGAAATATATATATATATATATATATATATATATATATATATATATATATATATATATATATATATATATATATATGTATATATATATACATACACACATACACTCACACATACACACACACATATTATAGAACGTTTACAGTTATTTTCACGCTAATGCTAAAATATTTGTAGCTTCATAAAATTTCTTTGATTATATACATTCAGTTTGATAATTTCCTCTAATTATTCAATAAATATTAATTTTGCTAATCATTTGTACTGTTTACCCTTTGTAATTTATGGACGGAAAAAAGATATTTAACGTGATGATAAGAGTAAAGATAAGAGCGTTCTGAAGAGGGTTTCTGTCAAAGTGATTGATTCCAATGAAAATCGATATCCACCATTGACAGAGGATAAACTAGATTATACCCTTTACACACGATAAAATCAATACCCACCATTGATATATGATATATTAATAAAAAGTAAAGACCCCCTTCGGTCATGAATGATTATGGAATTGCACAAGTCCTGGCAAGGTTGTTTATGGAAGACCGGCAGTCGCCCATGAATACCAGTTTCCTCTCTCCACGCCACCGTTGATTTCCAAGGGAAGGGCAAAGGCCGATGCAACTAAGCATCAATGACGTCGCAACCCATTTCTAAAGCTGAGTGAACTGGAGCAACGTGAAATAAAGTGTCTTGCTCAAGAATACAACACACAGCCCGTCCGGGAACCGAACTCACTACTTCATGATTATGAACCCGACGCTCTAACCACTGAGCCATGCACCTTCACTGGCTTCCTATATTAAAGTGAAGGTACGTAACTCAGTGGAAAGTGTTTTGCACTCACAATCGTCGGATCGTGGTTTCGATCTCCGGACCGAGAGGTTCTTGTACAAAACACTTCATTTCACGTTGCCCCAGATCATTCGCCTGTAAAGGAGGAAGCCTTTGACAGACCGGCGTCATGGACGTGATCTCGCTCAATTATACGCCATGAAAACCTCACAACAGGACTGATGCGTCCCAGAGCTCAAGATAGAACAATACATACACACACACACACACACACACACACACACACATACAAACACACACACACACACACACACACACACACACACACACACATATATATATTTATATATATATCATATATTGAAATAATAAACACTCTTGACATACATTGAAACAGTATATACCTCTGGTATGTGATAAAATAGTATATTCCATATACTTATGAAAAAACAGCATGTGCCATATACATACTATAAAGCAAATTATACCATTGCTATACGATAAAATAATATAAACTGTTGCTATACGATAAAAGCGTATATATCGCTGAGATATGATTAACAGTATATACCACTGATGTATGATAAAACAATATATAGCATTGATATAAGATAAAACAATATATACCGGTGATATACAGAAAGACTGAATATGCTACTGATATAGTATAAAGCAGCTGAAACTGAGGTTATTGGTTACTATGTTCATCTTCACAAGGCAATATTCTGCATGTATACACTTTATCTTAATTCCTTAACTATTAAAATTTTATGAAGAAAAAATTCAAAACACATTTCATTAATTTCCTCCAGATCGTAATTATTTCCAACTTTAATGAAAATTATAAAATTTGTAAAATAATATTAAATTAATAAGTCACAGGTTATATAATGCCGACGATTTTCAAAAGGAAAAAAGAAAGAGAAACGCTTTTATCATTATTATTCAGGTCATTGCCTAGAATGGAACTAAGAATCTTGGGTTTAGTAGCCCGCGCTCTTAATCACTACGCTATACGCTCGTGGGAAATTATGGAGCGAATTTTTGGGCTTGTCGATCTAATATTCTCCTATCCTACACGCAGTTCTTGGTCATATCCTCTTCTATTGGTGGCTTTACTCGAAGGAGATATTTGCGAAGTGTTGTATTACTTTTGAATATTGTCCTGATGTCATATGGGCCGCATATCTTTTGTATCTTTTCAGAGAGGCCTTTTACATAGGGTAAACAGACTGTTCGTAATTGTTCATAATTGTTCTTTTGTTCATAATTGGAATGGAGTAGTTGTTGCTTAATAGAATGTTACTGAGCTTGATCACTTCTTCATGGTAGGTGTCACGATCGCTACTTATATTCATTGCTCGATGTTTTAGGCACTAAGCAATCCCTCTCTTTACACTGTATGGATGGTGGGAGTTGAAGTTGAGGCATCGTCTAGTGAAGGTCGGCTTGCAGTATACGGATGTTCTGAATCCATATTTGGTGCGTGTTATTAATACGTCCAGGAATGCTAGCTGATGACGACAATATCCGTCAAAATGTAAATAATGTACATAATTCTTCATCTCTTAAATATAGAACTGAACATTAATTTAATTTAAGGGTATATATATACTGTTGGTATACGTCAAATCAGTAAATTATATCTCCGTTAGTTTCGAATATGTGTATTCAACTGATCTAATAAACTGCCTAGCGGTAAAGTGGTGTAAGTAGCTGAGCGTTCCTCAGATACGTGTGCTGTTAATTCAATTTTCTGGCGGAGTAATAATACAAACACATAGTGTGACAAGGCGGAACCTTTTGAATCTCAGCTAAAATACACTCGATGGATTTCCCCACGTTTCCGCCTGCCTAATCGATCTCGTTGATTTCGAAGAGAAATTCATGACCATTCTGCCATGCTGCGTCTACACAAATCAGTATAGAATATCGATGGCTCAGTATACATCACTGATATAAGAGAAATCAATACGCATCATTGATATGTGAAATATTTTTAATAATGTGTGTAATCCTTTTAGTAAAATCTGAATAGTAAATCAATATATTACTGAGATCCACTTAATGAAGTTTGCTCTGTAATCAAAATGTCTTATTTTGAGCCAACTTTAGAAATCACGAATACCTTATAGTAAAGGGAGTCTTTTCGCAGCCGTTCGAAATCCTAGCAAAATCGTTTCCAAATCACGCCTTACTTTAAAATAATAATAAAACAAAACACAATCCGATTATATAGTCCTGAATACTTCGAAGTCGCTTGTAAAAATTAATACGTATGTTGCTAAAAAGTATTCAGTAATCATTTGATTTAATGTTTAATTCAATTAAACATGATTTGATATTAAAACAGTCACACGCATACACACATCCATATTTTTATATATATATATATATTTGTTGTTAAGTAATGATTCGGAAAAGAAGTACTCAATACAAAGATGAAGTGCAGTAGTTGACTGAGTCGAGTCCAGTGACCTACTACTTTGGAGTTTCATCAGTGTACAGTTGCTTTTTCAGACGAGTCAAACTTCTTTTACTGGTTTCAGTCATTTGACTGTGACCATGCTGGAGCACCACCTTCAGTATATATATATATATATATATATATATATATATATGTATGTGTGTGTGCGTGTGTGTGCGTGCGAGCGTGTGTGTGTATTATATATGTGTGCGTGTGCGCACGTGTATGTGTGTGTGTGTCTATACACTCATCCACAGTCATACATATTTAGATCCATAGGTACAAGCATACAAGGAATCATATTCACGTCCTTGTTTGTGATTTTGATTGAAGGTGTGCAACGAGTATGGGGTCAAAATAGCGTAACTTAACGATTCGACAAATGTCGATCAATAAAAGGTATAGTAGACTGAGATCAATATGGTGAATAAAAACATCTTCAAGGCGTTACCATACAACATAGCAGTTCGGCAGGCAATGATTGAACCCAGCCTAGTAAAAAAAAAAATAATAAAAAAATAAAACAACAAAATAGTAAGAAAAGTTAAACGAAGAGTAAGGACGGCCTGATTATATTACTCTTAACGTATAACAGAAAATTCCAGTATTGAAGCATTTGAAATAATATAAGATTGATATAATGAAAAATTGAAATGCGAAAATGTCTGAAGAAGGATGTACGGTAATTTGATATATATATTTATCAAGATTTATATCATGGACAGTATTCTGTTATCGAAAATAATTCTGTCTTGGTTTTTTATTCTCTCCTCTCTCTCTCTCTGTCTCTCTCTGTCGCTCTTTCTCCCTCTATATATGTATATGTGTGTGTGTGTGTGCGTATGTATGTATCTGTGTGTGTGTGTTTGTGTGTGTGTGTTTGTATGTGTATAATATTTAATATATATAGTTATAAATAAATACAGACACACGTGTGTATACATAATTATACACACACACACACACACAGACACACACATATATATATACATATACATATGTATATTATGTATATATATATATATATATATATATATATATATATATATATATATATATATATATATATATATATACATATACATATATATATATACATGTACATATGTATATATATATACATCTACATATAAATATACATAAATGCATATATATATATATATATATATATATATATATATATATATATACATATACATATACATATACATATATATATATATATATATATATATATATATATATATATATATATATATATATATGCATTTATGTATATTTATATGTACATGTATTTATATGTATATATATATATATATGTGTGTGTATATTTGTATATATATATGCGCCTATACATACATATATATGTGTGTATATATACGTGTATATAGATGTGTATATATAATTATATTTATGTGCATATGTATGTGTATATATATGCATATATATATGTATGTACAAACATATACATATATGTACATGTATATATATGCACATGTATATATATATATATATATATATGTATATATATATGTATATATATATGTATCGCTTTTTCGGTTCCTATTGATTCTTCTGACAAAACGTATGCTTAGATGACATTTCTGAGAAGAGAAGCTTTTTTAAAAATATTTTTTTCTAAATGTTTTATCAAATATTTTGGCTGGTTTTGTTTTATATTTTGTTACTTATTGTTGTTGATGATGATGATAATGATGGTTCTTGTAGTTGTTGTTGTCAATGATGTTCACGTTGCTTTTTATTATATTTGTTGTTGCCTCTTTCTTTACAGAAACACCAGAAAAAGAAAAATGTCAGTAAATTCTTGGGAAAAAACAATAAAAGACAAAGGAAAAAGAAATGGAATTTTACAAAACATTTTCTTCATTTTATTCTCCTGAGAGCAAGAAGAAAAAAATAATTTTAACGATTGACAATGGCATGGTGTGATGTTCATGCATTTCTCAAATATTTTTTGTTGAATAAATTAAGTGAATTAACTTTTTTTAAGCAGGAACCAAAATAGTTTCTTTGAAGGGAAATGTTACATCTTGTATTGCGATAATCAGAGATGTATAAAGAATATTAATGTTATACATTTCCAGAAACCAATAGCCCAGAAAATATTCAGTATGGGTCAATGAGAGAGAGAGAGAGAGAGGGGAGAGAGAGAGAGAGAGAGGGAGAGAGAGAGAGAGAGAGAGAGAGAAGCATGGAGAATAACTTCTATATGCTTGTTTGACATTCTGTAAATAGTAAGCAAAACTCTCAAATTACTCGCCACTATCTTATAAAGGAAGATGCACGTTAGATAATGTAAAACTAGACGCACAATGTTTGAAATAAAACACAGCATAGACGGCGATGGAAACTGTACATAATCAGAAGTGATTAACTGCTAAGCAATAACCACAACAACAGTAACAATTTATTTAGTACAATCGTTAGTATCATGACAATATTCAGGATGGGAGATTGGAAGAAATAGTAGCGCATCATTTAAATGCTTTGATGTAATTAGTTACAAACATTTAAATTCCATGGTCCAATATATATTTTTTATCCTCCTGGGAATAAAAGAAAAAAAACAAAGCAAATAAGTATTAATTAAGTAATGGATTCTACTAAAACATTTCTGGTTTTATGCCAGGTTTACAATTCCTTATTGGCATAAAGATATAGTATAGATCATTTACCGTCCCTCTAGAGTATGAACGAGATCGAATAAGTGTAGGAAGTTGTTACCTCTCCCATTGACAAAATGCTTCTTTCTCAGAATCAAAGGAAGGCTATGACGCTTCTGTACAAAGTGTTAGGCTATATGGTAGCAACACATGGTTTCCAACTACATGGTTCCGGGTTCACTCCCACTGCGTGGCACCTAGTGAAAATGTCTTCTATTATAGATAGCAATACATGGGCCTTAAATGCAGAAGTCGTGCGAACATTAGAAAGAAATGAAGTCAGCATGCTCTATTGGATGTGCAATGTTAGTGCACGAACGACGGCATACAAATCAGTTGAGACGAAAAAAACTTTTAGCTATTAAAGAAATCATATGTAGCGTGTAAAAGAGAAGAGCACGCTGATATGGTGACATCGGGAGTGACAGCTGATATGGATGGAAGATGTAGAAGTGTAGACATAAGATATGATACGAAATAGTGAAGAATGGCTGCAAAAAGCTAAATTTTACGAGATGACACAAAACTGGGATGAACGGTTAAGATGGTGGTGTTGGTGGCAGTTGGGATGTATAGTATCTACACTTAGGTCTCATACTCATTATGTTCCATTTAGATCTCCATCTACCGACTGTCCCTCTATTCATTATCTTCTCATCTAGCACCCCTCTATCTTCTCCTAATGCATTTTGTACCTTTATCACACTACCTCTCTCCAATCACGCTACTTACGTAACGGAGGTCGGTGTTACGTCTTCGTTTTCATTCCCTTCAAGTATCGTAATCTGTTGTTGCTACTTTTTGTTGTCTTTTAAGACAAGCGACCAAGAAACTATGTTGAACCAGTGGAGAACCTTTGTTCGCAGCCGCCTGGACAACTGCTCTCAGTTATGGTCATTACATAGTGCCAAACAAACAGTGGAGCTTGAAGCAATCCAACGCCACTACACTAAAAAGATTGAAACAATGCAGCGATGAGCTACATGGATTGGCTGAGAAAACTGCAAGTTTACTCCCTAGAGCGAAGGCGTGAGAGATATGCAATAATCTACACAAGGAAAACTCTATAAGGGTTAGTACAAATGCCAGTATAATATTATAACATTATTTTAAAAAGGATCGACGTAACTCTTCTCAAACCTAAACAGTCAAGACAATAAAGGCGGCGAGATGGTAGAACTATTAGCACGTCGGACCAAATATTTAGGAGTGTTTCGTCCGTCTTTGTGTCGTTGACTTTACCTTCCATCCTTTCAGAGAAGATAAAACAATAATCATTCAAGTACTAGGATCGATATAATTGACTTCTCCGCTCATGAAAATCTATATAATTATATACCAATAATTACTAATTTACAATGTACATTAAATCATATTTACCACTCACAGGATGGAGTACTTTTTAGTTGATCATTCCTTAACGGAACAGTAAATTACACCCGCATACACACACGCACTTACATACACACACGCACTTACATACACACACGCACTTACATACACACACGTGTATGTATGTGTGTGTGTGTGTATGCATGTGATATATGTTGACACATTTTTTCCCATACATTCCATGTAAATTTGTTTTACGATAATAAATTGAAAACTAACAACCAGTTTCTCCCCAGGTAGTCATTGAAACACCTGAGACCAGATGTTAATAATCCAGTTAGCAGAGTGTTATGTCTGAGATTCAACTTCTCATTGAAGAAAATTGATTTTTCTGATGAAAACATTTTACATTTACGTTAAGGTTCTGTCTGAGAATTGCTTTTATAAAGACTTCCTTTATTTAAGCGCACTTGCTGTTGTTTCCGTTAAGTTTAACAACCTACTTGTCTGTAAAATATGAACGTGCGACGCAGTTGTGCCCTTATTAATAAACGTCAAATTTTTAATGAAAATTTATTAGGAATTTTTTTTAAAAAGTAAACAAAAATTGTTTCCTTTGTCGATGAGCACTTAAAATTATAGGTTGCAGAAATATGAATATGTTTTAGATGCTGATTTATTTGTAACCTCTTTTTTTTCATCACTCATCGTCGTCATCACTTCTGTTTAATTCCTTTTTCTAAGTTTTATTAGTGAAGACAACGAAGAAACATCTCCCCACAAAGACACACACAAACACACGTACACGCACACGCACGCACACACACACACACACACACACACACACACACACACACACACACACACACACACACACACACACACACACACACACAACAGAACAACTGCGATTATATCGATTTAGACACCAGACGACGACTGACACAGATTTCACAAATAATTACAATGTCTCCAGCATGGTGAATTTACATTAAATGAAAGGAATGATTTGTTGAAAATCATTATATTTTATAGGAAGACATAATAAAATGTGTCCTTTCCAATTTTAAAGCATATGGGGGCCATTATTAAAACATTCAGCAAATATACTGATAGTTTTACTAAACTCATGAAATTTACACTTCCTATATTCAACAAGTAGCATATTAATATCAATGTTATACTCACCTCATAAGAAATTCTTCGAGCAATTGCACTTGTTTTGGCCTCTAATATATATTTCGTTTCGCCCTCTAATATATATATTTTTGAAGTGGCAGTGATGGTAGTGAGGTTGGTATTTATCAGTTTGATAACTATTAGCTTATGTCACAAGGATTCCCTTACCGCCTTGTATACGATGACGAGTGATAGCACCCGGTGACCATCAGCTCTACAGGCTCAAGCATTGAGATCGGTGCACCTTGCCTTGCACCGAATGCCGACCAACAACAGTCTCTCGTCTGTGACAATTACAGATACAACACAATTTTAATTCCAAGTTGAAAGTATTGAGCACTTACACACACACACACACACACACACACACACACACACACACACATACATAATATATATACATATATATATATATATATATATATATATATATATATATATATATATATATATATATATATATATATATATATATATATATATGGCGAGCTGGCATGCCGGGCGAAATGCTTACTGGTATTTCGTCTGCGTTCACGTTCTGAGTTACAATTGCGCTGAGGTCGACTTTGCCTTTCATACTTTTGGGGTCGATAAATTAAGTGCCAGTTGCGTACTGGGTCGATCTAATCGACTGGGGTCCTCCCCCAAAATTCTGAGCCTTGTGCCTAGAGTAGAATATATATATATATATATATATATATATATATATATATATATAATACAAAAATGGGACAAGAACGCAAAACATCCAGACAGGTGAAACAAAAAAGGGTACAACAAAATATCCAGACAGACGATACAAGGGAAACAACGACGGATCATTCGGAGTTTTCTATCCTCAGTCGAGTTCCAGATTATCTTTGCAATTTCGACTGGTTATACTCGAGATTGCTCCAATCTGGTCAGCCCCAAGGAAAAAATAATCTAGGTGCATTACATTCCTTGGAAGAAAGCAGCGAATGTATACGAAAACAAAGATGAAATAAAAAAAAACAGAGAAATGTTTCACAAATGCAAATAACAGGACATAACAACAGGTGTCTTTCGACTGAGGCCGAATTAAATTAAGCTGGCGTGAGTGGAAGTAAAGCCTTACGGCTGGGACATAAGATTTAACAAACACGGGAAGGAATATAGAAGTTGCACGGACAGTAGTCCAACCAAAAGAGAAAGGTCAGGCCTGGCCGTACACCGGTCACGTGGGGGAGAGAAGAGAGAGAGGTAGAAGCAGAGGGATAGAAGAATTAAGGAGGGGCGAGAGAAAAATGAAAGAGACACGGTGAAGTGAAAGAGGGAAAGTGAGCATGAAGAGAAGGTCAGGAAATGTGAGAGAGGGGGAACGAAAGAACTAAGAGCGGAATGAACGAAGTGTGAAAATGGTGATATATATATATTTATATATATATATTAGGTGAGCTTGGCAGAATCAATAGCACGCTGGGGCAAAATGCTTAGCGGCATCTCGTCCACGTTCTGAGTTCAAATTCAGTCGAGGTCACCTCTGCTTTTCGTCCTTTCGAGGTCGATAAAATAAGTACCTGTTGAACACTGATGGTGACTTATTCGACCAAGTCCCTCCCACCAACGTGTGCGCGCGTTTGCAACTGCTTAATGGGGAAATTAGCTGTAGAAATATGCACTTTCACTTGACCCACTACGTCTGATTTTTATCTGAACAACTCAAAGATAAATATAATTCAACCTATATAAAAAGCAGACTCCCAGATTTTAAATCAGGTTGATAAGTACCATGCAAGAAACTCTCAGCTCCTGAGTCACTTTGTAACTTCTGCAAATTAAAAATAAAAAGCTATATGTTTGTGATCATGCATACATATATGTGACCCACTCTTGCGAGATTGGTGAACCCGGGAACGGCGTAGCAGACTCATACTGCAGATGAAGCGTAATAGAGCTAATCATACAGCCATGATTGCTATTCAAGATCTGTTATCTTCTTCTCATGATTACACTGCTTGTCTAAATTAGCAAATATTGACAAAATTCGATAATTATAATTATAAATATTTATTTAAAGACGCTTTTAAGAAGCAATGTGTTTCGTCGGATGATTCAGTATAGCAAAGCTATATTTTTTAATTTAAGTAATGGCAGACGTTCTTCCTTACCGAAATAAAACAAATCATAGAATAAAGAAGATCGTCGATGCAGCAAATTTAATTATTTATTGCTATAGAAGAGTAATTCATTATTGTGTTAGCTATATTATGTTTTACTTGAAATCGATAGAATTTGTTACACACGTAAAAAATATATTGTAATAGCTGTGTGATTTATAAGTGGCTGTCTTACTTAGAAAGCAACTTAAAAATCTTTAAAAAATACTTTTGAATATGATTGCTTTAGCTCTGATATCATTAAAAATTGCAATACTTTATTTATTTTTTTTTTATAAAAAATGGAGAATAGTTGCTTTTCAAAATGTAATTTTATAAACTAATAAGTATTTAGAATTGAAGATTAATAATGTAGTAATATATTCATATCATTTTTTAAAGAAATATTATAAACCGATCGTGACAAGCATACGGAATACCTCGAATTCTATTTAATTGATTGAAAAGAAATTAGATATACAATCTTAACATCGCAGCTGATGTGGACCGACTAAAATGGAAATTCTATTACATATTACATGAAAAAAAATCGGGACATATAACATTTTATTTATATTTTGTAGAGAGGGAGAGAAGTTGAGAGAGAGAAATGTTCTATGCTATCTCCACACTTTTAATAATTGAGTTCTTCCCATCAGCACAGACAGACAGACAGAACCATACAAAGGCAAGCTGAAGATCCTTCACCTCACGAAATAGGAATCTAGTCTAATCTTTTAATTTTTATCTTTTACTTGTTTCAGTCATTTGACTGCGGTCATGCTGGAGCACCGCCTAGAAAGATTTTAGTCGAACAAATCGACCCCAGGACTTATTTTTTTAAAAGCCTAGTACTGGTTCTATCAGTTACATTTGCCGAACTGCTAAGTTACGGTGATGTAAACACACCGACACTGGTTGTCAAGTGATGGTGGTGGTGGTGGTGGTGATGTGGACAAATACACATGCACACACCCACACGCGCGCGCACGCGAACACAGACACAGACGCATGTATATATATATATATATATATATATATATATATATATATATATATATATACAGCGGGATTTTCCGGTTTCTATTTATCAAATCCGTTCATAATGTTTTGATCGGCCCGAAGCTATAGTAGAAGCCACTTGCCCAAGGTGCCATGCAGTGGGACTGAACCCCGGAAGCAAACTTCTTATCACACGCCTGTATTGTACATTATAATTAATTTTTCACGTATCTTTTCAAATAAGTCTTTTAAGGAACGATGAATCTCAATGCAAATAAAGTTATAAATAACACAGTGTAAATATTGGGTTAAAAGCGTTTTGGATATAAAACATTGAAGACTGTCGTGGGACTCGAACTCACATCTGTAAGCACCTGTAAACGACAAAATAGACTGAGAAATTCGGATTTCTTTGGTCGAAAGGTAGAATGTATGCCATGTTTACAGGAGATATGGGTTCGAGTAGTGCGGGCATCTTTCAACACTCTCCAGCCAAAGGGCTTTTAACCCAATATTTATAAGTTATTTGCTTTGAGATTCACCGCTCATAAAAGGAATTATTACACATTCTCGAAGTTTCTAAATATTGGACTATTTTGTGATTGGACACAAGACGAAAGTTCTGGCAGGCGGACGTTATGTTCATAACGTTCACACTTCTCTGAATAGAATTAGTGACTCAAATGACTGTCGCTGTTGCCGCTGTTGTTGTTAAGCTGCCAGTCAACTGTGAATCAGTAGATATATGGACAAATGAATTCCATTGGTGACTACATCATCTTTTATTCAGACAGAACGTGTTTAAGATCGTACTACCCTATATATCCTTCCATTTCTTTAAGATGATAACACGTGTAATTTGAAGAAAATTTGGTTGCTATTTCTAGCAGGTTGAGCAATCAGGTAAAGGCTCACTCATTGACTCGATAAAATTTGAATAAAATTGTAAAAATATAGGACAAGATTGGTTATAGAATCGGTTTTCCCAAACAATGTTCTGTCGCCGTATCGTTTTTAAACTGTTGTAATGGGAAAACGTTTTATAACTCTGGGCACTTCTGTGGAGTTAAGCTTGTCTTTGCATAATAATTTCCTGTAATTTTCATCTTAATGAGAAGGATGAATTGCGTGTTGCAAATTAACATAATAGTAATAAAGCATTATAATTGTTTAGGGAAAAACATCGTTACTTCTAACATTAAATAATTAAAACTAAGATGTAGTCTTTTATTGGTTTTAGTCCCTGGAGTGAGTATCACGCGCACACACCCATACATATTTGTATACAATCACCACCTATGCTCACATATATGTACATAATACACCGTACACACAAACGTTTATGTATGTCGTTTATTTGTACGTACATATGTGCGTATGTATCTATGTACGTACATATATAAGTATACAAACACACACACACGCACACATATACACTCACACACAAACAAATATCTTTTATCTTTTACTTGTTTCAGTCATTAGACTGCGGCCATGCTGGGGCACCACCTTGAAGAATTTCTAGTCGAATGAATTGACTCCAGTACTTATTTTTGTTAAGCCTGGTACTTGTTTAACTGCTCTATCATGCCGAACCGTTAAGTTACGGGGACGTAAACGCACCAGCAACGATAATCAAGCAGTGATGGAGGGACAAACATATATGTAAAGACACACACACACACACACGCACGCACACGCACGCACGCACGCACGCACACACACACACACAAATATGTATGACAAGCGTCTTCCAGTTTTCATCTGCCAAATTCCCTAACAAGTCTTTGAACGGCCCGAAGCTATAGCAGAGGACACTTGCTCAAGGTGCCACGCAGTGGGACTGAACCCAGTACCATGTGGTTTGGAAGCAAGCTTTTTACTACACGTATGTATGTAAACATCATACGATCAAAATTAGTCACGTTACTACTAATTTTGCCTAAGGCTGATAAGTTCACGGACGTCAAATTGGATTCTTTGAGTCTAGAATGTTCAAGAACATTATAGTTGAAACCTCACAGACTAAGAGATTGTCAAAGGAGTCTAGCATACGTTCCCGCAACCACGTTGCAAAGTAAGATCTGTTCCACCCATGCTGGTGTACCACAGAGCTGAGAGTCTACAGTATCTTAAGTCTACTGGCAGAGTGTTGCCAAGGTGTTGGCACACGTTGTTTCCAGATTTGACGTCTACTAGAATATTGGAAATAAAACATTTGGACGTCCTGAGCTGGGTATCCGAGGGCGAGAAATTTACTAGAAGGTAAACTAGTCTCTTCGCTTGCCTATTTTAAAGGATAAGAGTAGCAGCTTAGAATAGATAGGAGAGGGAGTATGAAATGGAAGAAACCAGAAGTTTTGAGGGATTATGTGCTGGAACATACGAGTGCTAAGGTAAATGGATTTGGATAGCAAAATGACTGGTACCTGGCATGAACACGAAAGCGTAGCAGCTGTTACACTGAGTTCAAAGGAGAGTGAAGTCAACAATTTTCCATCCAGCACTGGACAGCATCTCAACAATCGATTATACCTCTATCACTGTCGTCATGTACATTTTGAAGTACATTAATGACAGTACATCGAAAGTCTTCCCGATAAAGCGCAAGTTCTCCCATCGGATGAAGACATGATGTTACTTCCTTCTGACTTTTTCATAGTATTTTCTTGGCAGACCCCATCCTACAAGAGTAGCAAGCTGCTCAAGTGGGGACAGGATGGTTTAGTTGCCAACCACTCGATCATAGAACAGGAAGTACTGACTTTCATGGTACCAGTAGCAAGTTTCATCAGCCTGTGATGAGATGCCTGATCTTTGATATCATTGTCTCTACTGAGAAACTTCAGCTCTCCATACATTTTTACTACAATCAACCATCTAAAACGCCTCACTCAACTTTTCTTCCTTGCATTACCTTCCACTAGATTTGTTTTTTCCCCCAGTTTCTCCACTTCTGTTATCTCTGTAGAAAAGAATCTGATTTCGTTACAAATTTCTAAAGAATTGGGCTAATATTTTCTCTTAGATACGCACCCTCAATATGTCATTGTCTCCACCTTCAAGGAGTCAAATTTTCAGTCAAAGTATCATATTCACGTCACCAGCTTAATCCCACCCCCACCAACCAACGGACTGAATTTCCCTTAATATTCCCCTACTATTCGGTCACTTCGAGGTGCCTTCTTACGTAATTTTAGTTTTCCTTTATCTGGCTCTGCGAAACTGAAGTTGTGCCTACACACTATAAAAAATCACCGAAGACAGCAGCAACTTCTTGAAATTTTTCTTGAACCTTTAGAGGCATAAAGCGGGTTACCTGGTTCCCATGACTTCTCAGTAACTGACACCAAAACATCCGCTCTGAATCGAGTACCGGTCTGTTGCAGAGTTCAAGATCAGCAATTTTGGAGGAGGAGGACAAGTCGATTACATCGACCACATTGCTTGACTGGTACTTTATCTTATCGACCATGAAACTGACCTTGGTGGGATTTGAACTAAGAGTGTAAAGAAATACCGCTAAGCGTTTTGTTCGACCTGCTAACCTATCTGTCAGATCGCTACCTTATTTTACAATAAGTATAACTTCTGGTGTATACTTTTGACTCGCGACAAGAAATACTCAAGAAGAAAAAAATTGCAAGATCCGTCAAAAGGTCAGTTGAAGAAATACAACAATGGAAATACAGTTCATTGGTAAAATTAATGATATTATTTTGAAATAAAGTAGTCTAAACGTTATTGATTTTCTGCAAATATTACATTAGATATTGATATGAACGTTGTCAGTTTAAATTATTTTTTTATGCCTGAACCGTAAACATAATTTTAAGAGGTTATAAACGGAACTAAACAAATAATATTGTCACCAGCTTTAATCGAACATTCGTGCTGAATACATTCAATATTTTATTATATTACAATTAAATTTCTTATTCTAATTATACACTAACAATGTTATAAGCCAATTATGAATGACTCCAATAGTATTTAGATGACACACAATTATCCCAGTTTACTTTATAGTTGTTTATTACATTCAAGTACTATTTGATTATTCTATTGCTTAACAGGAGCACTCAGAGAGCACAAACCTCTGTCTAAGCAACACCAACGTCCTCTCAACGATTAACCGGAGATGATTTCTAAAATGAAAATATCTGAAATAAACTCGACTGGTCTCACAAACGAGAATACTAAAAATGAACCGGACCGCTTTCAAAGATTGAATAAAAAACCCGGTAAAATAATCCAGAATCCCTGTCCCGTACCAGATCGATTCGAAAATCTAATCAGTTCGTGCCAGTCACGAGGCCAAGCATCCTTGAAAGGTTCATTCAAATCCATCCAATGGTTCTTGAGATATCTTGTTAACGGACAAACAAATAAACACGACTGTAAACAATGCTTTCGCTAAGGCGGAGGTAATAAGTCTAAGAAATGGTAATTACTAACAGCTATCTGTTGATTAATATACTGAAAACAAATTAAGAACGTGTTTACAAACAAGGGTTACAAGATTAAATAACTAAATGAGTTATTGACACTGCATGCTCTCTATCCTCAGGCATTTGCATTATGCTATAAATATGACTTTCTTTTTACAGTTGTACCTTTATGAACAAGGAAGTAATTTCATTTATTCTGAAATAATAAATTGATAGAGAAAAAGTATGAAATTCAGGTAAGAAGCTTATAAGGTAAACCGTTCTGTTTTAAAGAAAATGGTGATCGTATAAGAAAAGTGAAGAAATCCTTCAACAATAATTAAAAGAAGACAAGAAGAGAAGAGATTTACTGAATGTTTTTAACAGTTGTAAGTTGCAGTTAATTTCCGTTAGTTTTCAATACGGAAGATATATTGACGTGATAGAACTATAGAGGAATACAGTCGGTTGATTGGAGGCATTTAAAACGCTGCTTGAAAATTATGCAGATAATCTATTTTGTGTGATGTTAACACATAAAGCGCGACAGGCCACGATCGTGGCCGTCAGGCACAGGTCGACAGGCCACGATCGTAGCCCAGATAAATGCATTTAATTTATGGGAGTTTGTTGGGGTCTAACGTCACTCAAACGCTCCGATACCCGCTAGATTGCAAGAGGACTAATAGTTCAATTAATGACTTTTCAGATGATGTAAAACTTGCCATCATTATATACTAAGAAGATATTTTAACTATTTTTTTTCTGTTTTTGTTTTATGTTTTGCATGGTGGTCTCATTTTCATAAGATGTGCTCAGCAGTCCATGCTATGTAAGTACGAATCCCAACGCTTTAAGGGTAAGGAAAACGGATCCACAGGCACTAATTTCAATGTTGAAGCACCTAATTGATGCTGTTCACATTATATACACAAAGGCTTTCAAAGAATGTCTTCTGCTGGTGTAACTTCAGAGCATTTTTTGATATGGAATTTAAATCAACCTCTGAGTTAGTCCGCGATGTGAAATGCGTTTTGACTACATTACTGTTTAACCCACTGAATGCCATGTATCTTAAACATACTTCAAGCCAAATATCTTAGAGATACATCGAGGCAGATATTTTGACATACATTAGCAGTAAACGTAACCTGTGCGGCTGACCTATTTTAATTGCAATGTGCCAACATAAAGGTTTGTGTGTATACTGTGAACTGACACAGATTCAAGTCTGCTGATTAGAATCACAACACAATATTTAAAACTAATGAAATTATTGACTTTACTAATTTATTAAAGCGTACTGTGTTTCATGTTTAGGCTGAGACGGAGAGAAAGGGATAGTGTTGTCTGTATTGTTTAAACCCAGGTAATCACTGATAGAGCAGTAATTGATTACAGTCTTTCCAGTCCTATCTAATTCTACATTATTATATGTATACTTCTTTTTTAAGAAGGTAAGATGTTTAGCTGCTATTTCATGCTGGTCGATGCACCAAATGAAGAGCTCCGTCATTGATTCACGAAAGAGAGAGGAGGATAACTTATTGCAGATATCTGTAAGTGCGCATGGTTTAGTAATGTAATAACAGTAATTGTAAAGGTTGTGCTTGCTGCGACAACAAACAAGGCTCTTTGCATATACAATCAGTGTGTCATTTTGAGCAGTAAATAGAAATCTCTTAACTTGAGCTAAAGCAGAGTAGATTACTATGGCAACAGCAGTGTTGGAACATATAGAGATAGCAATCATACAAATCAATATTCACATCGAACAAGACGATGGATTAGTCAATAATCTCCAGCGCTATTAACTATTTTACCTTAAGTATTTCATGTTACAGCAAGCTAGGAGATTGGTAAAATCATTAGAGCGTCGGATAAAATATTTTACTGTCTTTGTCCCACCCCTTTAAGTTCTGTGATCAAATCCCACCCATGTCAACACTATCTTTTATCGACCTCGCAAGAGGTCGATAAAATAAATGAAAGTATGTACTAAAGTCTACTTAATCGACAGATACTGGTGTTTCCCAGGTTTCTTCAAGCATGAGATTGCAGCTGAAATTTCCGAGCGTATTAGTTTATAATTATCAGATTAGGACAATTCCGACTCTGCGTTCTGAATTCAAATCTTGTAATAGCTTCCTTGTCTGATAGACCTATTTTAGCACCACTGACTGGTACCTTGGGTGCGTTTGTAACTTCTTTCGACACTAAATTTCTGAATTTTAAGGGGTAGATGTTCTGCTGATGGAGTGTAGTCTACACGATGTACGCAAAAATGGTCCTGTGGTTTAAATGGTTCTAGGTTCCATACAGTTGTCTGGATTCTTGAACATAAGTAACCATCGACGTGGTTGCTCATGAACTGCGATATACAATAACTAAATAGATAATATAAAATTATATACGTATAGTGTTGTTGACATCCTAGATTCATACATACGTATAATTTTGTTGACGTTATAAAAAGAACCCCGAAAAGGTTCTTTAGTAAAAATTTACACGTTATTAAGGCGGCGAGCTGGCAGAAACATTAGGACGCCGGGCGAGATGCTTAACGGCATTTCGTCTGTCTTTACGTTCTGAGTTCAAATTCCGCCGAGGTCGACTTTTCCTTTCGGGGTCGATAAGCTAAGTACCAGTTGCGTATTCTCGTTTGTGAGACCAGTCGTAAATTAAGTACCAGTCGTATATATATATATATATATATATATATATATATATATATATTTATATATATATATATATATATATATTTATATATATATATATATATATATTTATATATATATATATATATATATATATATGTACGTACATAGTCTAATCGACTGGCCTCCTCCCCGGAAATTTCCGGTATTGTGCTTAGAGTAGAAAATTATATTAACACATTATTTATAGCTTTATCAGCCTGGAGATGCCTCTTGAATTACAGGTACGGCTCATTTTTATCAACTGAGTGGAGTGGAGTAACGGGAAATAAATTGTCTTGCTCAAGGACACACTATGCCGCTGGGTATTGAAATCACGAACTTACGATCGTGAGCCAAATATCCTAACTATTAATCCACGTGCCTTCACAACAAACAAATAGACACACACACACACAGAGAAACGGATAAGTTTTAGGGTGGAAGAAAACGCTTCAGCGCTATAAACACTATAAATTGCAGTCACATCTTTATCGAACTACACGGTAACAGCTTCTTAATACCATGAATCTATCCATCAAATTTGTTCGCAGGTGAAAGGCCTTCCATCTTCCGTCTTCTTGATAAAGTTGACCTGGAGCTAAGCACGAATATATGGTAGAAGAGCAACAACATTGGTTTGTAAAATCGTCCATTGTGTTTTAAATGATCGTCAACAGTAATAACATCTTATTTAGGAACAACAGCAAGCAGCAATTTTGCGGGGAGAAGATTAGTCAAATTAACTGGTGTTTTATTTTATTGACACCAGAAGGACGAGAGGATAAGTTGAGTCCGGTGAAAGTTAAACTCAGAACGTCAACAGACGGAACAAATACAACTAAACATTTTTTCCTATGCCTCTAGGGATTCTGCCAGCTCGCTAGATCGTTGATACAGGGCCAGAAAGTTTGGAGGGATGGGGCTAATCAATTACGTCGACCCCAACAATACTTTATATGATTTTATCGACCCCAAAGATGAAAAGCAAAGTTGACCTAGGTGGCATCTGAATCCAGAACGTAAAGAGTCAGAAGAAATACTACTAAGCATTTTTTTCTGACGCGCTAACGATGCCGCCAGCTCGCTGCCTTAATAATCCTTCCTGTTATAGGCACTCGGCTTGAAATTTGTTGGAAGGCGCAAGTCGGTTACATCGACCCCAGTGCTCGACTGGTATTTATTTCTTCGACCCCGAGAGGATAAAAGCAAAGCGGAATTTTAACACAGAACGTAAAGACAACGGACGAAAATTCACTAAGCTTTTTGTTCGGCCTGCTGACGATTCCGCCACATCACTTCCTTAAATAGTTTCAGATTTTTGCACAGGGCCAGGACGTTTTTAGAGGTGGAGAATCGATTACCTTGACCCCAGTGCTTGACTGCTACTTATCGATCAAGAGAGGAAGAAGGGCAAAGCCGGATCCGGCGGAATTTGAACTCAAAGTGTATAGACGGACGATATGTCACTAAGCATTTCGTTCGGTGTGCTAACAGTTCTGCCAGCTCACCACCTGATGATGATGATGATAATAATAATAATAATAATAATAATAATAATAATAATAATAATAATAATAATAATAATAATAATAATAATAATAATAATAATAATAATAATAATAATAATAATAATAATAATAATAATAATAATAATAATAATAATAATAATAATAATAATAATAATAATAATAATAATAATAATAATAATAATAATAATAATAATAATAATAATAATGATAATAATAATAATAATAATAATAATTTCAAATATTGGCACAGGGCCAAAAATTTAGGGTAGGAGGTAAGTCGATTACATCGGCTCCCATAGTCGACCTCATCGGAATTTGAACTCAGAACGTAAAAACGAACAAACGTACAAAATGCTGGGAAGCATTTTGCCCAGCGTCTAACGATTCTGCCAGCTCGCCAGGTAATAATAATGACAATATTAATAATAATAATAATGTTTCATCACTCGTTACGCCCATGGTATGGCAAGAGTAAGCTTTTGCATTACTAAACACTGTTGTTTCAATATAGAGCTAAAGCCAGCTCACGTCCGTAATAATAGAGATGCGCTTGGCGTAGAAATGATCGATACAACAACTCTGGTTATTACTAATGTTATTGGGACACGAGTTTTCTTATGAGAAAAAAAATTGCTTTTTTATTAGCCACAGTTATTGCAAACTACTTGTGGCGAAAAAAAAAAGAAGAAGCAAAAATGGGTACTTCCTTTCTTATGTTAACAAATATATTTAACGGTCATATTTATCTCCTTTGATAAGCATCTAAATATGAATGGTCGTGCCTGGTGTTGCTACACTATATGATTATCCCTATGCTTTCACAACATTATATAGTGATAGGCATACATTGTATGTATATGATGAAATATCTCTTCTAATGCTGGTCTTTGTAATCTGAACGTTAGCCACTTTAATATATGGACTGAGTTTGATGTATCGTCTCGATGTAAAATCACACGAGATAACATAACAGCACGACTAGTTATTCATGTCACAATGACCAGGGAATATTACTTGTTTGCAGCATAGTGGTTACCACATAAAACAGACAAGTATCTGAATAAATAAGTAACGAATGAATGAAGTTTTGCTGGCACGTAGAAAGTATAATGTAATTCTCTACAAAAGCGTTTCCTTTGTTGAGGTAAAGCCTTACAATAAAAGTTGATTTAAAAACCAAACAGTAAATGAAATGGATAACTTTCAATAACTGCATGGAACATATCATCTGAAAATGGCTGACTAACTAACTGATTGAACATAGTAAAGAAAAGGTATTAGTACGCCAGCCATACCCAGTGAGTTTCTCTGTTGCTCGTTATCTTATGTTGCTCGTATAAAATAATATCTTAACAATTGGTGAGTTGGTTGATACTCTTTATATATTCTACCTCGGTAGATAAAAGAGATGTAACGAAACATTGTCGATACTTCATGTTTTGAATTATTATTATTATTGTTGTTGTTGAAGAAATTGCATTTCCGGCTTAAGATTGCAAATTCATAAGTATCGTACAAATTGGTTTCTTTCAACACTACATAGAGATTACTGTTCATAACTCGTGACTTATTACTTTTTACTTCTGAATAAATATGCAAATAAAATCCACAAAGTATTTATTACTGTTACGCTTCACTATCTCTGATCATCTTTCCTAGCAGGCACACTTATGTAACAGCTAAAAATGCAAATCAAAAGACTAAGCTATCTCTTCAGCCTGACTGACAACAATTCACTTTTCATCAGGGTCTGCCCCTCCATAACTGAAACCTACAATGAAGTAGTGGTCCAATATTTCAGACAGTGATGTTGTCCCCTCTACGCACACACACACATACACACACACACATGCATACAACATATATTTTACAGCGCACCCTATCTAAAGGAAGGTCTCAAAACAAATTAGCAAAGTCTACCTCACCAATACGATACCACGTCTGTACCACAAACGCACTGTCTCTTGATTCTATTTTTGTTCCTGTCATCTTATAAACTGGTTTGTTTCATACAACCTTCACTGAAAAAGACATTATGCTCATCTTTCTATCTCGTCATTGACATTGCGCCTCTTCTCAGGCTGCGCACTAAGGACCGTCATACAGCCCTTCCTTAACAGAGACTCACTCCTACTATCTTTGAGCGCCCGATCCAATTTGACACGACTTCATTTTCATTCTGCCAACAGCATAAACTCAATTTGTTTTCCTCAATATAATTTCTGCACTTGTTATTTGATGAGCAAAGTATTTTAATACTGTTTCTCGCCTGCTTCAAATCATATTTGTATTATAATTTGACAGGTATGTATGTTTAACAAATGCTCATTACATTTGATTCTTTCAATTTATTTTTTTGTTGTTGAAATTTTAAACTCTTTCATGTATTTTGTATAAATTATTGTAACTTAAAATTACATATTGCTCTTTCCCAAATTGACAATTCAATTTTTTTACGGGCATGACTATAAAATAAATTATTGTTAACTTCTAGCTATGTCAAATCTCCACTGAAGAATCAACATTACATTAGCTGCTATTAATTTAATCAGAACTTTCTGTAAATTGTATTTACAGCTGAAGCAAAGAAACATTTTTTCTCTAAATTATCTGTGACATGTAGACAGTGAAACCTATGAGGCAAGGACAGTTTAACTTTATTGCTGATGAGAATACAGTCGCAATCAATGTAATAAAGATGTCACAAATTAATAATGTAAGTTTGTTAATCGTAGTGTTGTTTCATCTTATTTTACGCTAAGCAGACAATTCTTCGAATGTGCAATACATATATTCTCAAAGCCAAGAAATGATTATTTGTTTTTACTCTTGCTTTTTACATAATTTGCAGAGTTGAGGGTTATTGACTGAGAATTCTGGAACTGACAAGCAACCGGCGCTGAAACTAGCAGTAGTAATACTGCTATTCCATTAACCAGTAGTTATTGTCAAATAATGGTTTCAATGTTTGGCACAATGCCAGCAACTTTGGGGGAGTAGGTAAATCGGTTATATCGACCACAGTGCTCAACCGGTACTTATTTTATCGACGCCAAAAGGATGAAAGGCCAAGTCGGCCTCGGTGGAACATGAAGCCTGGCATGCTAACGATTCTACCGGCTCACTGCCTTGATCACCTGTATAAAAGGCTAACTTAACAAAATCATTATTGTACAGGGAGAGAAAATAAAACGTACTTATAAGGAGCGAATGAGGTGGCTTCAACCTAGTAGAAATAAAAGCTGAATGTCATTCAAATCGCAACTTTACCATCTTAAATAAAAGGACATACATATTGGTTTATACAGTTACAAATATAATGTATCTGAAAAGATGGCATGGTTATGGCTGGAATGATTTTGATCATAGATGTACACGATCCGGCATGACTAGATTAAAAAAAAAACAACAGCAACAATAACTACAACATCTACAATACTTCCAGAATTACTCAGAATACTGATTTCAAACTTTGGCACAAGGCCAGCTAATTCGGGGGTGGGGAGGATGAATGAATCGAATACATCGACCTCAGTGATCAACTGGTATTTATTTTATGAACACTGAAAGAGTGAAAGGCGCACAGGAATTTTAACTCAGAACATAAAGACAGATGAAATGTCGCTTAATGTTTTACCCAGTGTAAGGCAGCGAGCTGGCAGAAACGTTAGCGCGCCGGGAGAAATGCTTAGCGGTATTTCGTCTGCCGCTACGTTCTGAGTTCAAATTTCGCCGAGGTCGACTTTGCCTTTCGGGGTCAATTAAATAAGTACCAGTTACGCACTGGGGTCGATATAATAGGCTTAATCGGTTTGTCTTTCCTTGTTTGTCCCCTCTGTGTGTAGCCCCTTATGGGCAGTAAAGAAATAAGAAACGTTAGCATGCAGGGCGAAATGCTTATCGGTGTCTCGTCTGTCTTAATGTTCTGAGTTCAAATTCCGCCGAGGTCGACTTTGCCTTTCGGGGTCGATAAATTAAGTACCAGTTGCGTACTGGGGTCGATTTAATCGACTGGCCTCCTCCCCAAAATTTCGAGCCTTGTGCCAGATCACCGACTTAATTACTCAGAGGGTTGGTTTCATATTTTATCATAAGAAAAAACAAAACAAAACTAAACAAAAGAAAACAAAACCTTGTTGACAATCACATTGTTTTTCCATTTCAAGAGATCGAAATTCTTCGAATAATCCATTATAGGCATGGGCATCTCTTTCCGAGAAATGGGTTGCATGAGACTCGGCTGATCATCAGGCAGACCGTCCTGCGAAAACAGAGAATTCAAGAACATTTTTGGTTCGGTGTGTCATTCGGGAAACTCCTGCGGACCGCATTTTGTCTGTGATTGCTTTATAACATATAGACAAAGCCTGAAATTTAGGAGAGAGAGTTAATCAACAATATTTTCCGTAGGACTTGTCTAGTAATTATTTCATCGACCTTAGAAGGATTGAAAGGCAAAGCTGACATCGGGAATACTTGAACCCAGAACGTGAAAAGCAGAAACAAATTACCGGGAAGCATCTTGTCTGACGCTCTAACGATTTCGTTAATTAATTACACTGATATTCCAGTAATAATCCTTCCTAATTTTGGCACAGGGCCAGAAATTATGACGGCAGGAGCAGATCGATTACATCAATCCTAGTACTTCTCTAGTACTTATTTTATCGACCCAGATAGAATGAATGGCAAAGTCGACCTCATCAGAATTTGACTTGAGAACGTGAAGAACAGAAAGAAACGACGCTAAGCATTTTTGTCTGACACTCTTACAATACTACCACCAAGCTGCAATATTATAGTCTTGTAATAATAATTTCAAATTTTGGCACCATGCCAGCAAGTTCGGGGAAGGGATAAGTTAATTACAAGGACCCCCAGTGTTCAACTGGTACTTATTTTATCGAGCGCGAAAGGATGAAAGATAAAGTCAACCTCGGCGGAACTTGAACTCAGAACGTAACGAGGGACGAAATGCCGCTAAGCATTATGCCCGGCATGCAAATGATTCTGCCAGCTCGCCGCCCCACAATCGAGTAATAATGAAAGCCATTAGTTACAATGTTTCTGAAACGAGTAGGATTTTGTTTAATTATTCGCTAATTTCGCGCTTCGAATAATTATTATTTTATTATTGCATTTTCCAATAATTAAAATTATGATTGGCTATGAATATTTTATAAATTTCTGTTTGACCTTTAAATAACGATAATAGTTAAGTCAGTATTTCATGAGAAAAATCAAAGAAACCCCCCCCCCCCGAAAAGCACAAAAACAAAAATTATACTGATCAAGCCAGCATTTATAAAATAGTTTTCTCAAAATAATATAATTTGTGACGCTAATAACGTTTTCTTAAGATCTGTTTGTTCAAATGAGTGCTTCAGAAAATTGAAAATTGTGATACGTTCATATGATATAGATATGTATATATGCATACATATCTATATATATAAACATGATGGTCACATACGCGCATATACGCATATAGATGTACTCACTATGTCAGCATGGTAATACATGTTTATGGCAACGATGCTATGATCTTAGATCTCATGACTTGCGGCGAAACGAAGAGAGAGAGAGAGAGAGAGAGAGAGAGAGAGAGAGAGAGAGAGAGAGAGAGAGAGAGAGAGAGAGAGAGAGAGAGAGAGAAAGAAAGAAAGAGGGAGAGAGAGAGTGTGTGTGTGAAGCAAAGACCGTATGTGTGAGAGAGAGAAAGTAAAAGAATGGGAGAAAACAAATGAAGGAGAGTAAGAGAGAGTAAGGGAGATAGAGGGACAAGCGAGGGAGGGAGAGAGAGAAGTGTACAATGTAATACGCGTTCCAAATGTCAGTTAAATGAAAAAAAGACGTAGTCAGTTCAGTTAAGTGTAAGATATATTCTGGTATCAATTGTACATGTATATATTAATATCTAGCATTGAAGCAAAACCATTTAAAAGTTATAGAGGTGTTCGTGCTAAATTTGATATTTTATGTCACTCTTTTTGAGGAACAGCTTGATGTATTGATGATCCGGCAGAGGCGTTGGAGAGTATAAAGGTTAAATTTGCCGAGAAAAAGTTAGCTGACATTGACGATTGGAAACAATCTGAATACTGGAAAAGAGTTTCTTGTACTTTGAAGATTTGCGCCAAGTATCAGCATGCTGATATCAATAGTTCTACTCAATGCTCTGAGAACATTGTAAAGACTGTAAGACGTGATATAGACAGCTGCAACGGATACTACAAGAAGACAGGGACAGTGGGAGTTCTGACTGCGTCTGCACACCGAAAGTCGTCTCCACGTCTTTGAAGAGGGCCTTACGTTCAATTCAGACGGTTATGTGAAGCTGCTGGAGTCTGTGATGAAACCCTGGCAGTTGTTGCTGGAAGGCCGTATGTGTGGCAGCGACATTCAGAAGTGGTTGTCGGAGAATCCCTACGTGTTCACCAGCCTCTTCCTCCTAATCCTCCTAATCCTCCTGATGGTAATCTTACGGCCTACGTGTGATGTGCAGAAATATCAACGATGAGCTGGTGGCTGTGACCAAGGTGGTATTCGAAGATCTTATATATATATATATATATATATATATATATATATATATATATATATATATATATATATATATATGTGTATATATATATATATATATATATATATATGTATAAAAGGAAAAATAAGAAAATGGAGATAAAATTGATAATTAATAAACATCAATTATTATTTATTGATTATAAAAAGGCAATATTTCATCTTACAACTGTTTCTGTTCGCGCTATTTTGGGCATAATGAGGCTTAATTATTACAATAATATTCATTATCATTGTAGATAATTATACCATGTTAAATAAAGTGGTTATCTATGTTATGTAAGAAGAATGTTTATTTATGTGGGGAAAAGTGCTAAAAGTAAATTATCTGACTGGAGGGGAAATAGGTGTATCTGTTTCAAGTCAATTAAATGCTGAATTGTAACAATGGGGGTAGGAACTAATTAATGTAATAGTTATCTATGGTTACGGGTAAACATCTATTAATACTATTGTGGGGATTCGTTATCATTGTAAATAATTATACCAAGTTAAATAATGGAACTCCATCAGAGCGGAAAAATAAAGAAAAAGAAAAGAGAAAGTGAAAAATGAGAAAATAAGGATATACCAAATGATCTTACATGCTATCCCTCTTAAAACCTTTCGACCGACTGAAAAATTTAGTTATACAATTAGAATAGTTATAATACTTAGTGTTACATGTCTATCTACGGGGGTTGGGGTGGAAGAGGCTACTGCCGGCATAAGTTAAAATAATAATAGCTGTAGGAGTATTTTAGTTAGGTCTTAAAGTAAAAAGTAAAAAGTAAAAATACCGGGAGTTATTGAACTTAAAATGATAACAGTTAACCTTAATTTATTTATCGGTAATTACCTAATCGATCAGCATAATTAAATTTAATGAGGAGCCTTTCTAAACTGTAAAAGTAAATTAATTAAACTGAGAGGTAAAATATCTTTATTTTGTGCAAGTAATATTATTTAAGGAGGTTATGATATTAGCTAAGTTTTGGGTTAAACTATAGACAAAGAAAGAAGCCCGTCGTATATATATATATATATATATATATATATATATATATATATATATATATATATATATATATATATATATATGCGAGTAAAAATAAATACAAAAAAAGGTGGATTTTTTTGTATGATTGTGTATAGAGGAATATATTATTTTGCTTAAAAGAGTTCCAACACTGTCTGTTTTTTATGTTTTATTTATATTCCTGCAGAACTAATGTGGGGTATAGAATATGGAATATACAATATATAATATAATATACAATATATAATATAAAATAAAATAAAAATGGATGGCACCATGAAATAAAGTATTGAATGTAGATGAAATATTGAGTGTTCAATATAAAGGATCAAATATATAAATATATAAATATAAATATATATATATAAAGGCGACTCGAGTTTCAGGGCTATTTCCCTTCGTCATGGCCGGTATGACAATCTTTAACAGACTGTCATATATATATATATATATATATATATATATATATATATATATATATATAACCAAATTCCGGGGCCACCTCGAGGCTGTGCTGGATGATGAGAGTGACTACTTCGAGTAACCTGTTACTCCCAGCCATAATCTAGTTGATAGTTTTTGATCCTTTAAAAATACTTTTGAGGGATGTTGTGTTTCCTATCCTTTTCATACAATCTGTCAAACTTAGTCCGAACAGCCTGTGCATGTATTTAGGTCGTGTTCTGGCACTGCATCAATTTAAAGTTCGCAGACGAGACTACGTACATCGATGAAACATTAAGTAATACAAGAGTTTCATAGTGTTAATACATATATTTAGTCTCCAGCATATTTGTTGAGTGCTTCTGGGCAAGTAGGTAGGTGTGTGCCTTTAATCAAAGTTCAGTATGTAATATGTCGATGTGGACAAAAACATCCATACAAACAGGTAGACAGACAAACACACACACACACACACACACACACACACACAGACACACACACAGACACACACATACACACACATACACACGCATACACACACAGACAGACAGACAGACAGACAGACACACACACACACACACACACACATATATCATTAACGTGTCTCAGGGAAAACTGTTTCGGTAAAATGGCCGAATTGACTTAATCTGTAACAAGTATTTTATATATATATATATATATATATATATATATATATATATATATATATATACGATTAATGAGAGAAACGGAAGACGGAAAATAGGAGAATTTTCATTAATCACTACGATTGTTTCGACTCATCTAGCATTGATCCTTCAAGAGTGGAATACTTAAGAACTAGTTTAGGAGTATCCGTCGGAGTAGATGTGTCTCTTCGGATAATAAATAAATATAACTCGTTAAAATAACTATTTCGCAAGGTATCTTTACGGTTCATGTAAAGCAGTAAATTAAAGGATATAGCTTCATTTATATAGAAAATCAATAATAAAAAATAACAGATGCAAAAAAAGAAATGAATACACTATACAGCGAAAAGAGTATATAACAGACACTTATTTAATCTAATGAACCTGGAATATTTTAACAGAAAATAGACTGCGTTGTGATTTGAACGTAGCTTAGACTCAAATAAATATTCTTAGACTATACATTATCTATTATATGTCATACACTACTTATTGACATACACTATATATTGCATCTCTCCACCAATCAGTTCTGCGGAAAGCTAATAATATTTTCAAATACCTATTTATATTCAGCCTTTCTATATCGTATCGAAAGCTATTTAAACAAAGCTAAAGTCATTGAGTAGAAATAACAAATAATAGGTCTGTCTTAACGAGAGAATAATTTGAAGCAAACCTAACGTTTACACAAATTTGCAGTACATCACAGCTGATTAAACCTCGGGTCATTGACAGTAACGGTACGCTGCCAGAACTAAATGCTCGACAGGAGTTCTTCTATAGAGACTGAATAGATAAGAATCTGTGTATACCCAGCAGAATTTTAATTCCGAACAATAAATATACTTAATTATACACCTTAATGTATTTTGTCAAGAGCTTTACCGATTCTGTCGACATTGTTTATGTATAGTGCTTTCTAACACAACTACAAAGTCAGCCACAGTTTCCAGCGGAGTGCACCTTCAAATCGGCTTCACTGATTCTTTCCTTGTGTCTACGAACGATGTTATAAAAATTCGACCACTCTAGGATTTGATTTTATATAGTAAATAAACGAAAGCAAATATCGTAGGTTATTTTGCCCGTCACTCCATGAAAGGTGTCCTTTATTGCCCTTGTTACTGATTTTTGGATGCAGCAGAAATTGCAGAAAGTTTAAGAAGTTCGCTTTTCTTTATGTAAATGATTTCGAAGAGATATTAATATCTGGTGATAATTATTAACTTTTAAATTTAGATTTTAGTTGTGAATCTTGGTTGGGGTGAATCAGTCTTCTCTCTAAAACATCAATATTGGGAAAATATTGTCTCATATTAGTTCTGAAAGATTCTATACCAGTCATAAATCTTTGATGTTGTATAACTATTCGCATTTTTTTTTTAAAATATTCAAATCTTCTACCGTCTTTACCGTATGAATATTAATGTTTTCTTCAGCAATTAGCAAAGGACTCAGTTTATATTTTATCTGCTAGAGGTGATAAGAAAATAGATGCGCAAGTTATCGATGTTCCAAGTCGACCTAGATATTCTGAATAAATCTGGATAGACGGAAGCTATGCAAAAACCAGTCGCATGGATTGTGTCTATAATTAAACCTAGTCATGCTGTGTAGCGTAGATGTTACTTGAGATATGCCTTAAAGTTGCACGTCTCTGGAGAATGTTCAGCCACTCGTACAAAATTCAGCGAACAGATAGACATTTGAAGAGCTGAATGTTTATTTTTTCTTATTAATAATTTGTAACATGATACAGAGCAGCAGAAAATTATATGGAGAATAGAAGAAAGAACACCTTTCAGTCACGAAAACTAGTTCTCCGAGACTCAGGTTCGGGAAGATTGTTTCTGGAAGAATAGTAGTCTCTCCTCTGGCTGCTACCGATGTTGTCCAATGGAAAGGACAAAGCCGACACAACTGAGTGAATTGGAGCAACGTGAAATAATCGTTAAGACGTCGGACAAATTGCTTCGCAGCATTTCTTCCGGCTTTTCTCCGAAAATTGCTCACTTTGTACCAAAATTAGAAAGAATTATACTGGCATGTGTGCTAGTCATTCTTAAATTTGTGCCTGGGGTCCATGTTCTCATTTTAAATACAGGTGGTATGTGCACTGGTTCATCTGACATTAGAGGAAGACACTGCGTAGCTACTCAGTTTCCTGCCTCAGTCAATTTGCTTCAAATTATACCATGGCATCGTTTACATCCTTGAAAACCAGTTCGCTTCAATTTCTTATCTCTTCTAACAGATAAAATAAAAACAGTCATATGCTAATTAATCATTAATATTCATGCGAGCAAAAAAAGAAGATGATGGTGGGAGGTTTGAGTGTTTGATGAAAATGGGAAAATTTATGCGACATCAAAGGTTTATACACTGGTACAGAATCCCTTCGGAACTGATATCAGAAAACGTTTCCTCAATATCGACGTTCTATAGAGAAAATTGGTTCGACAGTACTAAGCCAAACAACTAAAAGCTAAATTTAAAAATTAATAATTATCACCAAATATTAATATTTGATATTTCTTCGAAATCATTTCCATAAAACATGAAAAGGCGAAATTATTAAACTCTGATAAAGTAATTGTATTGCTTGCACACAAAATAAATACAATTTAACAGTTCTTATTTCTCTGTTTATATTAATTTGCACTCTATGAATAGTGATTTCTTGGAATGGTTTTTCTATAGAATAGAGAGTAATTGAATAGTAGAAAGAGGAAGGGATCTAACGGAATCTGTGGATGTCGGATAAATAGCTCTTATGGTATTTAGATATGTCTATAGTTCCCTGAGGATATAATTGGCTTTTCTATAAGATCTCCGATCATCTCAGCAAGGTCAACTTTACCTTTCATCTTTCTGACTCAATAAATTATATATCAGTCAAGTTCTGGGATCGATTGAATCAACAACTCTCTTCTCCTTCGTCCACAGCAGCTCCACAAAGATTAGTGGTCTTGTGAATATGTTGATATTCAATATGATCTCCGATATTCAGAAGGAGACAATTAAAATTCAGAACGAGGGTATTAAGTCATCTGTTCCTATCAGAGAATGACAAGAAACCTAATCCTTTCTACTATAGGCACAAGGCCAGCAACATCGACCCCCCCAAAGTCGAGCTCGGTGGAATTAGAACTCAGAACGGAAAGACGGACGAAATGCCGCTAAACATTTCGTCCGGCGTGCTAACGATTCTGCCTGCTCACCGCTTCAGTAATAATAATACTACTACTACTAATAATGATGATGATCATGATAATAATAATAATAATAATAATAATAATAACAATAATAATAATAATAATAATAGTAATAATAATAATAATAATAATAATAATAATAATAATGAAAATAAAATATAAATAATAATAATAAATCTCTGAGAAGTGATAGAAACTTCGATTTCAAGCATAAACTGCACACACACACACACACACACACACACGCTTCCACGCGCGTGTGCAGGTATAGATAGACAGATAGATAGATACATAATGATTTCGCTTAGGGATAGAGATACTAATAGCCAGTACTTGTGCTTTTGAGTAAAGCGTCAGGAGAGCATAGAGAATAATATCAATTAATAAATGACAAAAACTCCTGTTCTTTTCTCATTGATCGAAACGTAAGTGTGTGTGTGTGTGTGTGTGTGTGTATTTCCTTCATCTCTAATTACGTTGTTTTTATATTCTTTTTCTTTATTTCATGCACGGACTGATTTGGAAAGGTTGTGCCTAATATTATTATTATTATTGATCTTGAAGTCAGTTTCCAGTTTTTCAGTTATGTCCCATAGGTTGTTCATCTATTATATTTTCACTGTTGTTTTGACAGCTTTCTTCACTTTTTTCTATCGTCTGCTTTAATTATATCGTGCGTTGTTCGAAATACCCAGCCGAGCCGTTTGCTTTTGTTTACAGACTTGCTATATCTCTGTTGATTGGCCTGCTGCTTGTTTCGATTGTTTCTTCATTTAAATTCTTTGTTGTTTCTTTGAAGACATATAACTTTTTGCCAACAGTTGAATAGGTACGTAAGAGCTCGTTGTTAATATTTCAAAATTTTGAGCGACCCTTTCATCGACAATTTTGTTTTTAACATAGTTTGACATTCGTTTGCAAAAATTCGCTATGGATAGAGAACCATTGGAACCTATCTCATCCTAGTGATCTGCTCTACCATTTAGTGATTACCAGTTTTTCAGAATAATAATGCGAACTATGAAAAGTGAGAACATGGATGCCAGGTGAATCCGGTGTTGCCATCTTTTTGTTCATTGATAGAACAAGGTATCACTTTATCGTGAGACAATTTAATGTGGAGAATTAGATATCATATACTATGTCTTTGCTCGTTACGCATATGAACGTACAGACATACATAGACACACACATGCTCACACACACATGCACACACACACACACACATATATGTGTATGTATGTTGATGTGTGAATGCGTGAAAAATATGAGTGTTTATATATATATATATATGTGTGTGTGTGTGTGTGTGTGTGTGTGTGTGTGTATGTGTGTGTGTGTGTATTTGTATTTATGCATATGCGCATATGTGTCTATGTACACATGTATGCACCCTTACATTGATGAATTTAGTGTAATAATTTGGGACTCTCTTTTGTACAATGTATATATCAGTTTTCTCTTTTTCTTTAGCTCGTTTCAGTCATGAGATAACGGCCAATGCTGGAGCCCCGCGTTGACAGATTTTCAATCAGACTAATCGATCCCAGCACCTATTTTAAAGTCCGGTATTCATTCTATCAAACTATTTCGCCGAATTGCTAAATTACGTGGACATAAACAAATCGATACTGTTAATCGCGTGATGGTGAGCACAAGAACACTGCGTAACACACACACACACACACACACACACACACACACACACACGCGCGCGCGTACACACACACGCGCGCGCACACACACACAGGACGAGCTTCTTTCAGTTACCATGTGCCAAACTTACTCGCAAGCCACTGGTCAGCCAGAGTTCAAAGTAGAAGACACTTGCTCATCAAGGCTGGAAAGCAAGCTTGTCAACTATACAGCCACACCTGCGCCTATTAAGTGTAGAATTTGTATTTAAGCAAAAAATGTTTTGAAATCTTAAAGATAGTAAAAATATGCTAACTAGAAATCATTGCTAGCTCGGTTAATTAATACAGTGAAATTAATTACATTGGGATTAAGAAGGTAAATACTGTTAATACACTTTCTCAATTGATTAATAACGATGTTTTATCTGAGATAAGCTATAATGAACAAGTTAGTTTAGAAATGTCATTATGGAGGATTTCCGTTAGGTTGTAATTAGATGTCCTATGAGAGGTGAAAATGTTGAAAGTAAAAGACTTGATGTCTGATAACAGTCTTTGCAAATAGACTCGGCGAACAACATTAGCTTAAAATCGCCATTCAATTTTAATGCTTTGGTGTGTGAGTCGTTGCAAATCAGCTTGATGGCTTTATTATAGGCGACGTCAAGTACGTTTCTGTATGTAGTAGCAGCACTGTTCAAAATAGGAGCAGAGTATATCATTGTGGGTCAATAGATATGTAAAGATGCAACTACTGTGTTATTTTCGGAGCATAAAAAGGAAGGTCTTTGGGATTTAGTTTGTCTAATCAATATTAAGTGACATTAAGACGGCGAACTGGTAGAATCGTTAGCGCGGCGGACAAAATGATTAGCGGAATTTCGTTTGTCTTTACATTCTGAATAGAAATTCCGCCGAGGTCGACTTTGCCTTTCATCATTTCGAGGTCGATAAAATAAGTACCAGTTGAGGACTGGGGTCGATGTAATCGACTTAAACCCTCACCCAACTTGCTGGTTTTGAGCCAAAATTTGAAACCAATATTAAGTGACTTAGCCAAGAAAGATCTAATATGAGTTGTTATACTGCGTCAACGATTTCAATTCCATTTACACCGAATTTTTCAATTTTCAATATATGTCAATAACATCACGCTTCGTTGTTCCTAAGGAATACAGTTTACAATTGTCAATGTAAGTTTTTCTTCTTTGTCCAAGATATTTGTAAAGGTTTTGGTGCTTATCCAAGTTTCCATTATTAAAGTATATATCACGGCAGCATATGTTTCTAGAAAGGCTGGTATTCTATTCCGGATTTCTTACCAAGAAACCAAACCAAAATGCTATAGATCTTGCAATCAATATGGCATCGACATTTAATCTATTCTGTAATTTCTTTATTGGCACTGAAATAACGAAATACAAAGTCTAAGTGGTTTTCTGTAGACAAGTCAGTGTTAATAAATAATCGAGGAGTGAATTAAGCCTGCATACCTACGTTCTGCTCTTAAACCATTAGGATAAAAAAAAAACTACAAATCCATATATGTCATTTAGTTATTTATAAATTACTCTTAATCCAGCTTCAATTTAAACTTTACATTCTCAACTGTCATAAAAAACTAAAAAATGATTTAGTTACTATGTCAAGTCATAATGTAGCTTAGAAAGACATTTCTATATAACCTTATAATTAAAATTACGAGGGACTAAATTATAAAGGGCTCCACATTTCGGCAGAAGGGGATATACAATTAAATCGGTCCCAATATTTTACAGCTGTTACTTTGTTTTACTAATACGCGAAAGATGACCATCAAAGTAGATCTCGTTAGGTTAAGGATATGAATTCAGAATTTAAAGGGTGGCAACTGAATATCACGGGGTATTTTGCCCAATTCTTTTACGATTGCAGTCGTGGCTAAAAGTTTGGAACATTAAAAAAAATGAAAACTGTTATGCCCAGATACATTCTTCTAGACTCCACGCAATAAATACTACCCAATTCAACAGTCTGGGGTCATCTCCCAAAGCCTTATGGTTTTATTTCCATGCTGGGAATTGTTCTAAACTTTTATCATTTGTTTCGTGTCTGTATTAAATCTTACATTTACACACACTGTTAGGAATTAACTATTTCTCAAATCTTCTCAAACAGAAATGAGACTCCAATAAAAGACAAACCAACAGACGACTTCCGTTTTGGCACAAACATCACATTTCAGTACCAATTAGAGAATTTCTGCAAATTGTGCTAACAATGCCTTAAACCTTCCTATAAATTTTGATGAAACTTACATAGTAAAGAAGGACAATGCTGGTGACATTCATCTTGTATATCTGATAACTTCGTAATGTGGTCGGTGACAACGACGAGGGCAGCAGCAGCAACCACATAAGCAGAAGATAGAAACAAGGTGAAAATAGGAATATTTTTCGAAGTAATTTTCGTATAAAGATGGGAATTCGTGCTTTATATGTAATGTAATTTTAATTCGTACATTATATGTTTTTTATGCATTTTATCGTGCTTCATATGGAATGTGCGCAGGTAAACACATACATGTTAAGGTAGGTACGTCATAAAATATGGCGATAAACTGTGGCGACTTACTGTGATGCCATTATAATACATTGTATTCGAATAAATTCCGTTACGCAATGTCTTATTACTCGAAATGAAAGGCTGACAGAATTACGCAGTACATAGATGCAGCGATTAACCAGCTGGCCTTTGAAGTGAAAGATATTAAATATTTACAACATTAGAATACCGTATTGTGTCACATTACCATGACGTATAGAATAAATTCGGAATATTTGCAGCACTAAATTATTCATGAGTAAATATACATACTATACAAGGAAGAAAAAAGTTGGACATAAATTCCTCTGAAGTATCTCAGTACACGATGCTATTGTCGTTGGCAATCGAATAAGCCAGACGTTTATTAAATAACTAAATCTTTAGAAGTGAATGCATCGTGGGAATACACAAGGATAAAATGTTAAAGAAAAATATCAAGTAATCGGAAAATTTGTTTTTCAATAAAATACGTAGCACTAATTAACGATTCCTTATATTAAATACAAAATCTAAAATTTTGACGAAAAGAAACGTCGAGTGTGTCGACCTCAGCACGTGATTGGTATATATTTTATCGACTCAAAAGGATGACCGCGAAATAGTTCTCGGCGGGTTTGAACTTAGAAAGTAAAGAGTCAGAATAAATGTTTCAATACATTTAATCCAACGCTCTGACAATTCGGTTAATTCACCGTTTTTCAGTTCTGAGTTCATATTCCGCAGATGTCGACTTCGGCTTTCCTCTTGGGGTGGGATGTTGTCGATAAAATAAGTACCTATTGAGCGGTGGGGTTAATGAAATAAATTCACCCAACCTCTGAATTTGATAACCTGGTGCTAAAATTTGAAGCCAATACTTAGGGGAGTGGCATAGTCGGTTATATCGACCCCAGAACTGGAAGAGAACTATACTCTTATCGAACCCACAAGGATGACAGGTCTAGATGGTTGCAACGGTATTTGAACACAGTACGTAGAGGGTCAGAACAAACCCAGCAAAACATTGTATCTGATGTACTCATGTTTCTATTAAGCCACTACTTGTATCAACTTCATAATTAATACCTACATCAGAACTATATTTCATCGCTTTGACTTTCTTATTATAAATCTCAGAACAGCAGCAGCTCTAGTGACGTCATCACGAAACATTTCAACGCTATAAGAAAATACTACGTCATAAGAAAGCTTTCCGGAAAAATTTCTGAATCTTAAGATTTCACGTCGGATTCCTTTATATCAAACATAGCATCATAATTACCTGTCTTCAATAAGGAATGTTTATTTTAGTTACTGTAGGAATGTTTTTGATGGTTGGTCTGATCGATGAGAATCGATGCAGGGCTAAACAATAACGATAACAAGCCAAGCGACAACAAAAGTAAAACCAAAAAAAAACAAAAACAAAAACAACAGTAATGTAAGTATGTATAAGCTCGTTTTAAGTATGCAATTTAATCTGTGAATATGTTTGTATATTTCGCCGAGCTCGACTTTGCCTTTCATCCTTTCGGGGTCGATAAATTAAGTACCAGTTGCGCACTGGGCTCGTTGTAATCGACTTAATCCCTTTGTCTGTCCTTGTTTGTCCCCTCTATGTTTAGCCCCTTGTGGGCAATAAATAAATAAGAAAGTATTTTGTTATGATTGAAATGATTCATTCTGAAAATCTTTCCTCAGGGCGTTGAAATTTCTCTAAAGATATAATGTGATTCAAATTTTGTAACACAAAAGGATACAAAATGTTAAGAAATAACAAAATAAACAAACGAAGAAAAAAAAATGAAAACTCAAACAAGACACGACAAAATAACATTTCACATAAATAGTAAATGAAGGAAGATATTCTTTCAAATATAAACTAGATATTACATCAGAAGAAAATTATTTTGTGTTGATAACAGGAAGTTTTAATTTACAAACGATAACAATTTTTTTCTTTGTGATATTGTTTCAGTATTGATATTTTAGTCTGCATAGAATAAGAATTAATCGGTTTAAGAGAGTACTATTATAGAAAGAAATAATTAGGTATAAACTATAAAAATTATTAGAAATTGGAATCAAATGTGAAAATATTATCAAGGGGCTATGAGAAAACCGCCCGGAGGGTGGTCTTTCTACTATTTATTATCATTATCATAGTATCTTCAATCATATCATATGTCATCTGTATGGCAATTCATATGATTAAAGATATTACGACGTATTGTAAATAGGGGAAAACCGGTGGTAGACAATCTGATAGTTTTAGGGAATATTAGTTGGGCATCGAACGTGTCGCGTGCGATTTCAATTTCCAGGGCCCTCCTAAATGCATCTCGCTGTTGCGGTTTCCTACAACTCCACAGTGCTCTGGCTTCTAGGTTTTACAGGGAACAACAGTTAATCTTCATTCACATTTAGAGATATGCACCAAGCTGCTTTGTTCAAACAAGCCATATATTATGTCTTATTCACACCTACAACAACTTCTCACATACTCAATTCTCTCAATATTACACACATATACGCACGTCTGCATTTGCACATAATACCTCTCACGTACTGATTGTCTGTTCTCTCTCTCTCTCTCTCTCTCTCTCTCTCTCTCGATCACTCTCTCTCACACACACACATGTATACACTTACACACACTTCACTATACGTCCGAAACGTTTATTTCTTCGAGAGCGCTTCCGATATTCTCTGTTCAAAACCTTAATTCTGCTTTTTTCCTCTTACCGTTTGTTTAGCATGCTTCACATTTGCCTATTTCTCAATGACTTTTTTTATCCTTCTTCAATGTTTATTCTTTCGCTTCCCCTTCCACTTATCTTGACAAAAGATGACTCTCCGTAACGTCATTATCTCTATCCTCCCTCTACAACGTCATAAATTGACTGCGCATTCTTGTTTGTCATTTCATATTATTATTAAGGATTATGTTAGAAAGTATCATAATCGTCGTCGTCGTCGTCGCCGCCGCCGACGTCATCATCATCATCATCATCATCATCATCATCATCATCATCATCATCACTATCTCCACTACTACTACTACTACTACTACTACTACTACTACTACTACTACTACTACTACTGCTGCTGCTACTGTTGCTACTGCTGCTACTGCTGCTACTGCTGCTGCTGCCGCCACCACCATCATCGTCGTCGTCGTCGTCGTCGTCATCATCATCATCATCATCATCATCATCATCATCATCATCATCATCATCATCATCATCATCAACTTCATCATTATTGCCCTCTTTCTGTTCTGATCTTCTTTGGATATATATTTATCGTACCGACGCAGATCAAACGCTAACTTTATGGTATTAAATCGCTTGTGTTTATATGAAACACGTTTCATACATAATCTAGAGTTATAGTCTTGTTGTTTCATCTTAAATCAACTTTTATCAAGCAAATTTACGTTTAAAGGCTTTCCAAACGATATCATCCTATCTACTTTTCAGAGATAATCAGCCGAGGTGTACGTTAACGAACATGACATTCCATTTCTAAAGAAAAGTAGGCTGTTATTTGAGAAAGATCATGCTGCTATTTCTAGCAAGTGGTGTGACCACATCAGAGAATCATTGCATGCGTGTAATAACTGAAAACGTAGACTGACAGCTACATCGTTATACATTGCATTCATATAAATGTCGCAATGCTGAAAATCTGTAGCTATGTAATTTCGTTTGTGGTTGTATTGTGTCATCCTAGAGTAGTCATGATCAAACAGGTCTAGGAGAAAGGGTTATTATGTAATTCCAGTTTTATACTTCTGTCTGGCATTTCACATTTAGGTCTGTATTATGCAAATTGTGCTTCTATTTCTTTTTAGCAATAAAGCGCAGCAACCATGTATGGGTCTCCAAGTTGTTTCGTATGTAGTTATATTGCTGGGTAAGATAATATCAAATAATAAAGGACAAAACGAGATAAAACACAAAACACAAGTGTTCTTAAGCGTACGAAACCAAAATTCATTTAGATTATAACATTTGTTGTGAGAAGGAACTTAATAGACATAATTCTCGAAATAAAAGAGCAATAGAGCTACAAATCATTAATTTCAATTAAATACGGAATAAATGTAAGTCTACATCCATTTCCAGCATCCTCTCACACCGTGCAAAGAATACTGAGAAAAGTCTATTCACAAAATAGTCAACAATATCGAACAGTATTGAGTTATGTAAATCTAATTACTGTTCATTATCTCTGCCAACCATATTTTGGATTTGTATTAGCTTACATTAACTTATGCGGGATTTAAATATGTCATGGAACATTTTCCTATTAGTTAATTGAATTGGAAGCTATCACATAGATAAAGAAAAAGAGTCAATTTAAATATCAAATGTGGATGCACACACACACACACATAGGTATACTAATGTACAAATGATATATGCACACATAAATGCATATATATACTTGCATAGTGGATATTGTGTGCATATACGTATGATATATGAATGTATATATATATATATATATATATATATATATATATATATATATATATATATATATATATATATATATATATATATATATATATATATATATATATATATATATATATATGTATGTATGTATGTATGTATGTATGTGTGTATGTATGTATGTATATATATATATATATATATATATATATATATATATATATATATATATATATACATACATATATATACACAATATATATCTGTATACATATGCATGTATACATACATACACACACACACATATGCGTTATTTATCTTCTTTCTTTTATATTTTGACCTGCCTGTTTCTTTTGCTTCTCACTCTCATTCATTTGTCATTTATATCTTTGTGTATAAATATGCATATGCACACACAAACACACACAGAGACAGACACATACATATACACACACATATATATGTATATAAATACATATATAAATACATATTTTTCATGTGTGAATATGTGTGCATATATCTGTGTATGTCTAATGGCGATTTGGAACCCCGTTATGTAGTTGTACAGCCTAAACGTTTCTCTCACAATTGTAATTTCAATCTTGAAGAAAATTAACATGTCACTGCATGTAATTATCACCCGTGTTTCTCCTGTCATGTATAATCTAATTCGTTCAAGGTATTAACATTCTTCCAAAATTACCCATAACCTTGCAAATAGTAATTTAACAAATAGCCGAGACAACAGTGTTTCGGCCTGGCAGCGATTTCTTTAACCAATTTCTTTCTATATTAAACGTCCCGGAAATAAGTCAAACGCAGACATTCTCTACTTGGATTGCAGCAAAGTTACAAGGCATAGTGGATCATGGGTATCTGTTCCGGATGCTAACAAATATCGACATTTAAAGAAAATTATTATGCCGGATAAATCAATTACTGATCAATAGTATTCAGAATGTTGCTGGAAGTATAGGAATGTTGAAGATCGGTAAATATTGATGAGTAGTATTTCTTGATTCCAATAAAAATGGACCTCGTCTATGAGGTTCTGTGCAGTATAACCTAATTCTTTCTGACTGTGCATAAAATAAAGATTTGAGATAGCGTGATTTGAAACTAAATTATACGAAGATGAGTGTGGTGGGGCAGTGGGGCACTGGGGTTTGGTGGTGGCGGTAGTCGTTCATCGTTTAGGGGGTCGATATAAATAAATAAATAAATAAATAAATAAACAAAACTACCAATTCAGGTCGGTGGATTGGCGGAACGGTTTGAGGATCGAAAGTAATTTAAATTCAAAGATTCGAAAATAACATAAAGGTCTGAAAATATTATAAAAATATCGATGTTAAAATTTAAAAATAACAAAGAATTTAAAACCATGCAGTTTGGAAAATAACACAGAAAAGGAAAATAATAAAGATATCAACACAATATATAAATAAGAAAACAATATTAATATCTGAAAAATATGAAAATACTTCAACAATACATATCTAAAAGTTACACTAGAGCAGAACTAACCATTCCCTTTTTAGAATCTCATGTCAATTTCTATCATCTAAGAGAAGAAAATGAAATTAAATGGAAGAAAGTTCTTTGGGTTTTTTTTTCAATAATTATAGTATAAACTACTCCCGTACTGGATTATGTGAAGGTGCATGGCTCAGTAGCTAGAGCATCGGGCTAACAATCATATGGTTGTGAGTTCGATTCCCGGACTGGGCTGTGTGTTGTGATTTTGAGCAAGACATTTTATTTCACGTTGCTCCAATTCATTTAGCTGCAGAAATGTGTTGCGACGTCGTCACTGGTGCCAAGATGTTTTTAACCTTTCCTTTAGATAACATTGGTGTATGGAGAAGGGAGGCTGGTCTTCCATAGACAATCTTCCTCGGACTTGTGCCTCGGAGGGTAACTTTCAAGGTGCAATCCTATGGTCATTCATGGTCGAAGGGTGTCTTTTATACTGACTTATATTTGTTTATTTTAATATCATTTTTCAGTTATGTGAGATCTATTAGAACCCATTATAAACTTAGATGCATATGATTTTCTCGATAAAAAAAAATAAATGGTAAAGCTCGTGTATATAGCAATAATTATTTTACAGCCAAAATGCATTTGAATACTTAGAAAGCATTTACCACGAGAAAGAGAAAACATTTAATTTGTTTGTAGCCTTAATTTTAACTGAGCACATTGAGAATATTGCTGTCCATTACGTCATGGATTATTAAAGTGGAGACTGTAAGAATTGAAAAGTGAGCGGACAAATTTGCCATGTGTAATAACACTGAAATAATTTTAAACTAATGTTCAAATATAGGTTACACACACACACACACACACACACACACATACACACACACACACACGCATATATAGGGAGAGAGAGAGAGGGGGGAAGAGAGAGGGGGAAGAGAGAGGGGAAAGAGGGAGAAAATGATGTAATTAAATATAAAGATCAATGGATCAGAGTTTATGTAGTGATTCACCACCTTACTACTACTACTACTACTACTACTACTACTACTACTACTACTACTACTACTACTACTACTACTACTACTACTCATTTCTACAATAGGCATAGGGACTGAAATTTTGCAGGAGGAAATTAGTCAGTTACAGCTACCCAATGTTTCACTGGTACTTAATTAATCGATTCCAAAAGGATAAAAGGCAAAGTCGACCTCGGCAGCGTTTGAACTCAATTGTATAGATGCACTAAATGACATTAAACATTTCGTCCAGCTCGCTAACGATTGCACCAGATTGCTGTTTTCAATAATAATAATAATGACGATGATGATGATGATGGATGATGGATGATGGATGATTGATGACTGATGATTGATGATTGACGAATGATGATGGATGAATGATGATGAATGATGTTGAATGAATAATGATGATGGATGAATGATGATGAATGATGAATGATGAATGATGAACGATGGATAATGAATGATGAATGATGAATGATGATGAATGATGAATGATGATGAATGATGAATGATGAATGATGAATGATGAATGATGAACGATGAATGACAATGAATGATGAATGATGAATGGTGACGAATGATGATGAATGATGAATGATACTGAATGATGAATGATACTGAATGATGAATGATGACGAATGATGATGAATGAAGAATGATAATGAATGATGAATGATGATGAATGATGAATGATGAACGATGAGTGATGAATGATGAACGATGAGTGATGAATGATGAATGATGAACGATGAGTGATGAATGATGAGTGATGGTGAATGATGAATAATGAATGATGGTGAATGATGAATGATGAACGATTAAGTACCAGTGAAACATTGGGTAGCTGTAACTGAATGATGAACGATGAGTGACGAATGATGTGTGATAAATGATGAACGATGAGTGATGCATGATGAATGATGAATGATGAACGATGAGTGATGAATGATGAATGGTGAATAATGAATGATGATGAATGATGAATAATGAATGATGGTGAATGATGAATGATGAATGATGGTGAATGATGAATGATGAATGATGGTGAATGATGAATGATGAATGATGAATGATGAATGATGATGAATGATGAATGATGAATGATGAATGATGAGTGATGAATGATGAATGATGAGTGATGAATGATGAATGATGAATGATGAATAATGAACAATGATGAGTGATGAATGATGAATGATGAATGATGATGAATGATGATGAATGATGAATGATGAATGACGATGAATGATGATGATGAATGATGATGATGATTAAGTACTGGAGTTATTTGTTCAACTAAACCCTTCTAGGTGGTGCTGCAGTCCAATGACAGAAGTAAATAAAAGGTCAAGAGAACATTTCGAACGAAACATAAATGTTTAATCGGCTGCGGCAGTAGATAAGCGATCCAGCGACTGTACAAACATACATTTAGAAAAATTACCTAAGGTCGGGAACTCTTACGATCGTAGTACGTCACCACAGTAATCCGCAACCATTTTACTTTCAGGTTAAGTATGGAGCTTCCATGCCGTCGCATGGCTTTCTAGTCATAGCATTAAGCTATTACTCATGCTAGACTCTATTGCTTGACAAAATGAAGAATACTGGGCATATAATATATATGAAAAGAATAAGAAATGATCTGCACTGGAATATTTCAGGACATAGATCTACTCAAATAGAACACAACTGAGGTGAGCGGGTGGTAGGGAGATGAATCATCATCATTATCAACAACAGCAGCAGGAGCAGCAGCAGCAGCAACAACAACAACAACAACAACAACAACAACAACAACAACAACAACAACAATTATTTTGCATTAATTGGGCTCGTTCTATCCAATATCACTTTATAAATAGATGAAAGGAAGCCGTAGATATTAACATATTCTAATTTCATGTTGGCAAATTTCTCCAACACATTCAACACAAAACGCATTGCACCTAGATAAAGAAGAAGAAATAAAAATGGCGCTGCATCTAAAGAACTGTATTCACTGACCAGGTGGAGTCTTTGAATTAGTCATGTCCGGAACAACGATCAACTAAGACACATACAAGGTCATACGAGTTCATGTATTCACTAATGTTTGTTTTATTTGTGATAGTCCATTGCACACACAGAAGCACACTCACAAACACGCACGCGCACATTTATGCACATACATATATATATATGGAGAGTGTCCATTGATAAAGGTATTTATCTTACATTATACACACACACACACATATATATGTACGTATATATATACATGCATGTGTATATATATATATATATATATATATATATATATATATATATATATATATATATATATATATATGCACGTACAACCTCACGAACATTATTATAATGAGAAAATCAAATCAAATATGTATGTGTGTGTGCGTGTAAAATGTGTATATATATATAAAAAATTTATGAAAAGATATTAAACTATGTGAAACGAAGGCATTTCTCTTCCACTTTTTATTTATGTTTTCCACATATTTTCAACTCATAATTTTGCCACGTTATTTATACTGATTCTCCAGTATTTTTACTCATATATATATATATATATATATGTATATGATGTACTTATTCAAAACAGTTTCACTAACGAGAAAGAATTAGAAATTATTCATGGCAAGATGGTTCATTCTTTTGCAATGAAAAGGAACAACAAATGACCTACTCTATGTATATACATAGACATTTACACAAACACACACGCATGTATTTATATAAACATGAATACAAGGATTCATATATCGTAAAGTAATAGTTACAAAATATATGTAAAGTATATTGAAACATAATTTGGTACACAACTCAGAACTCGAGTAAGTGTGAGTAGATACATTTCTTTACGAGTTTCGCACGCGCGCACACACAAGCACATGCGCCCCCCCACATGAGTAGTATGCTTTATGTGAAGTATTATTTGATATACATGAATGTTTTTATTTGTACCTTAAAGCCAAAACATTGCGAATTATAAGAAGCTGTACAAGTCGATGTTTTATATTGTCAATTTCTATTGAAATAGTTCAGAGTAAGGACGTAATGCATAAAAACATAGGTAGCAAATGTAATGAGTCTTATATAAAAAAAAGTGTTATCATAATTAGCAAGACCGAGGCACATAGTCTTTTCTATTCTAGGCACAAAGCCCGACATTTTTTGGGAGAAGAGGCCAGTCGATTAGATCGACTGCAGTATGCAATTGGTACTTAGTTTATTGACCCCGAAAGAATGAATGGCAAAGTCAACCTCGGCGGAATTTGAACTCAGAATCTAAAGACAGACGAAATACCGGGAAGCATTTCAGCCGGGGTGCTAACATTTTTACCAGCTAGCCGCCTTAAAGACCGATGCACATATTAACAACAGTACCGGATTGCACGCAGCTGATTGGCTATTGGATACTAGAGCAACGCTCTCTGCGCGTGCAGAGCAACCCTCCTCCTACACAGAGTATCTCCGAAAATTTTCTAAAGAAATTATTCTATCTCCGAAATATTGAAATACAAGGTAAAAGTGCAAACCATCGACTTGTATGATTTCATATAACTTGGATTGTTTCGTCTTTTAAAAAGTTAACACATATGTGTGTGTGTGTGTGTGTATGTGTGTGTGTGTGTGTGTGTGTGTGCGTATGCGCGCGTGTGTGTGTGTGTGTGTACATATGCAATCATGCATATTTACATATAGAAGTTTTAGAATACGGGAGATTACTATAATTTTGAATTGCGATTGATCCTTGTAAATTCATAGTCAGCAGGTCACGCACAGATTCGTATGTATGTATGTATGTATGTATGCATGTATGCATGTATGTATGTATGTATGTATGTATGCATGTATGCATGTATGTATGTATAGAGAGATACATCACTGAAACACCTGTGTGCTAATTTTAAGTTCGTATTATGCTTTTAGTACAACTTTTATAAATCATTTTTTGTGGAATTCTATATATAATATGCTACTCTGTGTTATGACTAGGTAGAATTATGGCGGCTGAGTGAAACATTCAAATAAAATTTAGCCTAATCACATCAGGCAATTTTTGTCGGAAAGTATGCATTTCCTACACATCTTGCGAAGTAAAACTCACAAAACGTCTTTGGTACGCATCGTCCTCATTTAGAATATGGACTACACTTAGAATATAACTTTTTTAATGATAGCGTTTCAAAATGCAATGGATATTTGATTTTGAAGATCCTATGACTCACTTATCGTACCTCTTGAAATATGACAATTCCTTTCTAGTACCATTTCTTAGTTTGTGAATCTCGTCGATGTCTTTGGTGTTCCGGAACGTTTCTTGTGGACATACTAAACAATTCCACTTGATTCAAACTTATCTCTAATTAGAGTGATCGCAAGTCACGCAGATGGACCTGCTTGAAACTCCTGAGCTGTATTTCCTCTTTGTCTGTTCGAATTTCCAGTAACACTTTAGGATAATTTGTTTTGTTCAAAGCTTAGTTTGGTTTCCTTCATTGATTCTTCTGGGTCAAATCTAAAACAAAAATGATTATTAAATAAGTTATCAGTGTGTATAATTTTTTTCATGGGAAAACTCTATATTATATAATTACATAAAATATGTTATCTAAATTATAAGCTAGCGCTAGCATAACCAATTTGCCTCAATATTTACTTGCATTAAAAGCGAATAATATTTCTAAGTACCAACATAACAATGCTATCGTGCATTATAATTATGTTAATTTAAAGATATCACATTGTAAAGCATAATGCAAAGAAAATATAGAGAAAATTGTGGTTATTACCTGAACGTCAATGACTTTGTATTAGTTAATAGCTATACTTTAGTTTTCTCTCTTTCTCTTCTCACACTTTTAATTATGTAAATCTGATAATTGATTTTTATGTTATAACGAAATAAATTAATTGGATATATCACGCAAGTTCTGGAAAAATACTCGTTTTTGTTAGAGATATCTACAAAAGTAAATTAAATTTTATGCGATTTTGCGATTTAAAAAAATCAATTGATATAAATTTCATTATATTCTGATAAAAAAATTTATATTTTCTTAATTTTGTTATCTTATAATTAGCAGTTATCGTAGAATTTATATGCACGATAAAGTGTTTTATTAAACATATCAATTCTTTTTTTTTCAATCTAAATTGATATTATCGAAAAGGGAAATTAAAAATTCCTTATCAATGCCTTTAAAATTAATGTCTCAATTGAGACAGTTTTTCAGTGATAAAAATATAAGAACATTATAATGCGTTTATATATCCTTGCTTCACGCAGTTATATGCAAGAGGATTCGTGTTATAGAATTAGGAAATTGTAAATTTCAGAATGGCCTCTGAATGGACAATAGTTGATCTCGCACACCATCGCAAGTTATATATGTAAATCAACCTAGTTAAAATTCAATGTGAAATCAATCAAATTGCTCTTTGTTGCTAAATAGTTTTTATAGTTACACATTGTCTCATCCATTTAGTACCTAATTTTACCTTGGTATTAATTAGATTTTTAAAATATTTTTTCCATCATTTCATTGGATTTTCTTTGTTCAGTACATAAGGACAATAGTTATAATTTACACTACATTTCATAAAATATTTTCTTTGTTATAGGTTGGGACGGCAGGCTTTTTTCCGCTTCCCTTGTCGTCCCTGTTTTATAGAATAAACCTCAATGCCTTTTTCCAAGAAGAAAATTTCAAATTTATCAACTACAGCCTTTCTCAGAAATCAGTATTGTCCTGAAGCAGACCGTATTGGTATCAACCTCCGTTCTCAGACAACTATTTCTTATTCATAGTTATTTATTTGTTCTATTGTACAAACACCATCTCTTGTTTACTCTCATTCTATAGGCCACTGTATTTTAAAGAACCTTGGGAATTATCGATTCTTTTTGAGAAGATATAGAATTATTGATGTAAAAAATATTTTCAGTAAAATGAGTTGATTGTGGCTTCTCTAGGCATAGTATTTTGGTATAACATTTAGAAGACAGTTAAAGACAATTACAATTATATTGTATACTGCGAACATTTTCCATCCTCTTATTCTCATGGGAAACTAAATTGCTGCAAACACGTTACAAATTGATTCTAACTGGAGGAGAAAATATTCTAAACACTGTCAATTTGAGGACAAATACATTTACTGAATTGTTAATGTTTTATTTCTAATAGAATAGTTTTATAATTTTAGTTTCGACCATAATTACTACCGCCACATGCTGTTGCAAGAGATTATTCACCTGATAAGGTCAATAATTCCTGATATCGGTTGAGATTAAATTTGAAATTTACTCTTTAGCAACTCATGACCGAATATTTAATAGTCCAACCGATATTATTTTAGAGGAGTTTATTGCTCTCCCTGTAATCTATTTTGAAAAGCACCTGTCGTATATATGTATATACGTATATATGTATATATATATGTATGCATGTGTGTTTGTGTGTGTGTGTGTGTGTGTATGTGTGTGTTTGTGTGTGTGTGTGTGTGTGTGTGTGTGTGTGTGTGTGTGTGTGTGTGTGTTTGTGTCTGTGTTTGTCCCCCACCATCGCTCCACAACCAGTGTTGGTGTGTTTATGTCCCCATAAATCAGCGGTTAGGCAAAAAGACACCGATAGAATAAGTATCGGGCTTAAAAAATAAGTACTGGGTCGATTCATTCGACTAAAAACTCAAGGCGGTGCTCCTGCATGGCCGCAGTCTAACGACTGAAACAAATAAAAGAAAGATTCATTTATATCTTTTGTTATAGCATATTAATTTGATAGATGGGTCTGCTACTATGAATCGACGGAGGGAGACAGTTCATTCACCAAATTGTTTGATCAAATTTAAAACACTGAATAATAATGATTTCTTTTATTGGCCACAAGGGTTGTTTCTTAGTTTATTTCTATGCTAAGTCAGAATTTTATTCCTGGTGAACTCTAATTGGATAACTAAAATCATTATTGATTGTGGTTGAATAGCTCAATTTGTTTGATCATTAGTGTTGTTATGTCAATTTTTGTCCTTTGAGATTTCCCTTGTCATTAGTTCTCAATGAAATATTTTCTCAACAACATTAAAAGCCTTTAGGAAACAACGAACAAAAAAATTCTGTTTGCTTCACGTTATTATTCATGATAGAGTGATTGTTGGTATTTTCAATATTTTGGATGTGATGTTTTCTACAAATATGGTTATTTTATGATTGAAATTCATGTTGTTATAGGAGCGTAATCGCTTGTAGTTAGGTCTATGATATAACTGACGTAAAATCATTAGGCTCTATAAAGATGGTACACTTACAATTTGTATGCTTAGTTTTAGTTTCAACGTTTCATTACGACACTGACCACTGACAGCCATATGGTTTCCTCATCTGCTGTTTTACATACGTACAGCTCCACGAGCGCGCGAAAGCAAACACACATACAGACACACACACACACACACACACACGCACACATGTATGACGGGATTCTTCCTGTTTCCATCTGCAAAACCCACTCACAAGGCTCACAATGGTCAGCCCGAGGCTGTAGTAGAAGATACTTGCCAAAGTGCCACGCAGTGGGACTGAACCTGGAACCAAGCTTCTTACCACAAAGCCACGTCTGCTTCCTATATTATCAAAACCCAAAGATTATCATTAATGTTCTTAAAAGATTGTATCAGTATATGGCTTTTCTTTTCATTTGAGTATTATCGTTGTGGATTTCATTAGGTATTGAGATTTCTTTTCGTTTATTGAGATATCTATCGATGGCTAGAGAAATATTGAGCTTTATTTAACAACCACTTGATCTAGCAAGCGGGGCCTCATATCAGTGAGGGGGGCTGGTGCGCATTGATGCCGTCGAGAGGTAGGCCCTAAAACGGCGCGCATTCTCTCCTGATGACCCCATACACTTGCTGGCTTCCGGTATGCGGAGTTCTCGACTGGTAGCACTTGCATGTGCGAGTTGTTTGCAAGACATCTTTTCCCGAATGAATTACTCTTCATATTCAAGGCTCTCATGAAACTATAACTTGTTACTCAGGCACTCAACTATGAGTTCACTGCATCTTATAGCACAAACAGCTGTAAGCTGATAAAGTTCATAAGATAATTATTTGTTGCTTTGTCATCTCTTTTTCTTATATATGTATATAGTATATGTATATCTGTGTGTGCCTGTCTGTCTGTCTATCTGTCTGTCACAGTTTACCATCTTAAAATTAGGAAAGCTATCTGTTGAACAATTTAATCTTACATATACCAAGCATTCGATGATAGAGAAACGAGGATGGTGAGGTTGTGAGTTTCTTTCAATAGAAGTCAATTCGATCATGGTTTTAGCTGGGTGCTACACAGCAACAGAACACCAAAAGAAAAGAAACAAGCGGGAAACAGAAATGGAAATGATTAGTTTCGAAGAAATCTTGCATCATGCGGAAAATATATACCACTCCTCTAATTGGGATGTTCATTTTATTTCTATTTTCATAACTACCTTGCGGTTTCGCATTGAGTAGTAGTATCACATCATTGATTTAAAAAGCCACGTAAATACTCACCTACAAAATCTAGTAATGGATTTTCTTCCTGAAGGCAAT
>NC_142939.1:61677896-61680396 GCF_046866305.1 Octopus bimaculoides | reverse complement strand
CATACGTACATACACACACACACACACACACACACACACACACACACACACACACACACACACACACACACACACACATATATATATATATATATATATATATATGTGTGTGTATAAATGGATATGTATAAATAATTGTGTGTATATATATGTACAGATATATATGTGTGTGTGTTCAGATATATGCATACGTACGTACATACCTACACACACACACACACACACACACACACATATATACACATACACACACACATATATATATATAAATATGTGTGTGTGTCATGTGTATATGCGTATGAATATTTTTTATCTTTTACCTTGTTTTAGCATACACGCATATATATGCACATACATACATAATACATGCTTATATAAATATGCACATATACGCATATATACGTACATGCATATTATATTTATATATGTGTGTATATATAGAGAGACCCACATATTGATATATGTACTTCATACGTATATAAATCTCCCAGTTCTTTCCTCCACAAGGCACAGATGCACGTGCTTATACGCACTCGCATACACACATAAACATATGCGTTCTCTGTTTGGAATTATAGTCCATGTTTATATCAAATAAATAGTTTTAAAGTGCATTTTGTTTTAATACAAAATCTTAATTCTGGGTTAACAACCCTACGTAATATTTTAAGGTCTATCCTCAACATAATTTTGCTCAACTTATATGCGTATATGCACAGTCACAACACAATACAATAAATATATTTATACAGGGGCCACACAAAATAAAATGAAGAGACGACTATCCACACATTTACACACTTTTAGAAACAGAAATAAACATAACTCAACTGGATTGAGTAAATTCATTTAGGAACTTAAGGATAATAGCATTAGGTTTGATTTGGAATGTCAAGTCAGCACCTTGTTAGAGTGTCAGAAATAAAAAAAGATGTTACGTAAGTGTTAATCAAAATTTTTTCATCCCTATGTCTAGACTCCCGTTGTTTACCTTGAAAGAGGAATGAAACCTACTTATAATTAGAATTTTAAATATTGAAATTAATTGATAAATCAATAATTACCTCCCCTTAATCACTTATGACTCATGACTCTTCAATTCAAAAGTTATATGCTTCTAAAACTCACTGACACAAGCGAATTATAGCCCCTTATGGCACATATACATGTGTACAATTATCACAATAACGGAAAATATCTAAAACTGGATCAAAGTATTAAAAACACCACTCTTTCCGTTATATGCTTGAACATGTTTCATAAAAATATTAAACTATTAAACATGCTTTTTTACGCGAGCAAAACTACTGGAAAACATACTGTAGTGAAAACGTATGCAAATAGTATTCTAAATTCTTTTTTTTCAATCTACATTTCAAGTTAAGATATTTTTACTAACAAGAAATGCAAATATCTGATAAATTTGTTTTAATTTCCTTTATAGCTATGTTCAAAGCATTTGAAATGATTCTGTTTGATGCTGTATCGGGCTTCCTACAGATAGTTCAAAGTCAGTGTTTGTACATTAAATGCTTATATATCCGTTAATATTGACAAGAGATAGCTTTTAAATATTCAGTGGATTGTTGAATAATCATAGAAAATAATTGATTGAAATTTATTTTGGGATTTCAGCGAAGAACCCATTATATCGGGAGTTATGATAATGGAGCATTTAGGTGGTGGTGATTCGATCTGCTAGAAAATGTAGCCAAATAGTCTCAAATCACACCTTACTAAGAAAAATAAAATGAAGGACACTTTAGGTGATTTAGTTATATAATTCTCGATATAGTCACAGCGTTGTTGTGTGGTTAAGAAGTTCGTTTTGCAACCACCTGTGTCTGGGTCACTTGCACTGCACTCCACTCTGGGTATGTATTATTTACTATACCCTCTGGCCGATTAATGCCTTGGTGGACGGAATCTGTTGTATGTATGTGTGTCTCTCTCTATATATGCATGTGCGTGTGTATGTATGTGTACTTGTGTGTTTCTTTATGTTTACAAATGATGCTCGTTCGTTTACGCCCCCGTAACCTAGCGTTTCTGTAAGAGACCGATAGAGTAAGTACCAAACTTTAAAATAAACACCGGTGTCAATTTGATCGGCAAAACTCTTCATGTAAGTGCCCTAGCATGGCTGCAGTTTGCTGCAGTTTGCTGACAAGGTTGGTGATCGGTGTGACTTTACAGTCACCATTGATAAAATCATTAACATATCTGACTATACACATTTACCAACAATGCACTTGTGTGTAAATTTTACTTTTACCCAATCAAAGAACCAACGTAGAAAGAATAGTAATCTCATCATTGAAGAGCCTCAGTGTCAACCCCTGGCCCTCAGGCGCTCTTAGACTTCTAGCAGTGTCTATTCTATTGCAATCTTTCAAACAAATTTCCGATCTCGCAATTATACAGTTCGAAGTGTTATTTTCTACTTCAGTAACATATAAGTCGTGTTTTCTCCCCGCTGACCCTGGTCAAGGTCCAATAT